>NW_028151763.1:78173-90593 GCF_964638095.1 Poromitra crassiceps | reverse complement strand
ACATGTGATTTATGCAGCAGTGTGTGCTTATTTCTTCATGAACTGACCACCAAGTTATGGGTGGCATTACCCCAAAGCAACCATTCATATTGTCCCCCTCACACTGAGACATCTGTACTTGTATTAAATACAAACGTTCCATTATGAAAACAATAAAAACAAATAGGGCGTTAGATGTAAGGTTAAAGTGGAATAACAAGTGTCTAGGAATCTGTATGGTGGAAATCTAACAACAAATACTTCTCTATACCGTTTACCGCTCATGGCTCTAGTGTTCCTTGTTAGGGGCTTAAAATATACTGACTGAGCAACTGACTGTTGCCTTGCAACCAACTCGACTTTGATTCGATTGAGACAAAAATATAATTTACCGTTTACAACGGAGGCATGATTGGGCAATTCCAGAGACAAAGACAATAAAGAGAGTAAATTAGTGAGTAGATCAGATGAACAACAATAGATTAGGCTGATAGTGGATTGATTGGCTGATTGACAAATGTTTGCCTGTTACTACAGTATTAATAGCTCAATGATAGAAATGCAGAATGCCAGTCTTAACTGAAACAGTGCCTTATCTCTCTTAAAGTGCTACACGACTTCACCACTATTATGGTCAGCCTCAAGAAAAAAAGAAAAGAAAAAAAGAACTTGTACTCACGACTATAGGTAGGCATTCACGTAATGTACAGACTAACATTACCCCAATGTTGGTTGCGTTTTGTTTTTTTTCTAACGAGAGGGCCCACAGCAGACAAACAAATCACTAACATTGGTGAACAGCCAACAGTTAATTCCACGTAATAAATAAGCACAGACAAGAGAACGCAAGACATCAGCTCAGTCAGTAGTGGGGGAAACCTGTCTTTTACAACCTGTCACGGCTGCCTGTCCAATGGAAAACAAATAAAACAAACAGGGGTAATTGTAATCTGAATAGTTCAACAACCCTCACAATAGAGACATGCAAGTCAAAGCTGAACTGATGAAATCCAATCCATGAAATGTCTAACAGAATACCAGGTCTTTTTCTAAGATGGAATGGAGGGAACGGAGAGAGAAAATGACGTAAAGCTCCTCTTTAACATTGCTGCGTTGATTTTTGGATCCGCTCTACTTGGTGACTGCATGGATTCCTTGTGCCAGGTATCCCACATTGCCCGACGTTACACCTGCCATGGAAATTCTGCCATCCTTGGTCATGTACACAGAGAACTCCTTCGTCAGGCGCTCAACCTACAGGGAAATAAATGAATATACACAAGTCAAGATAAATCGGATCAATCGAGACAATCAGAACCCCCCCCCCCTCCCAAACCCGGCCAAAGGAAGATTGTAAAAGAGACTTTCACTCATTCAAATCAATATACCTAGGTGGTGGAACAGGGGTCAAAAGGAAAGCTACATTCTTGGCCAAATCCTATGGATACAGAATGTGTGATTGCGTGTACCTGTTCAGGTTTGAGGCCAGTGAAGCAGAACATGCCGATCTGGTCGATGACATGCTGCCAGTTGTGGGAGGAGCCCTCCTTTTTCAGGCCGGCGGCCAGCTGCTCCCTCATCTTGATGATGCGATTGGCCATGTCATGAACCTCCTCCAGCCTGGGAGCGAGAGAGGTGCAAATAAACACACGGTTTTCAAGTAAAAACACACCAAGGAATACGTTATAGCAAATTGGAACAGTTTAGTGCAGCAATTCCCAAAGTGTGGGCCGTGAAGGTACTGCAGGTGAGCTACGAGCACGGCTATGAGGTCAGAGGAGGACCTCGGTAATTTCTTATGGCACGACACAAGCCATGTTTGGCTCAGTTACTTTTTACCCTAGAGTTTCTGGTATTACCAGATAAATAAACACGCGGTATCACCAGAAACTAGACATCCAGACAAATACGTAGGTATCAGCCATGTTATGCTAGCTTGCCGAGAAGCCGGCGAAATATAGCTCCAAATCAGCAACGTTTTCGACAAAGGTAAAGTTTTAGGGGTTTCACAGACTAATCGTTTACCAAAATCACTAGTCGACACTGTGCATCATAGTCGGCTAATCGTTCATCTGTGGTTTTAGGAATACCGTTAAACAATATACAATAAATAAGTAAATAAATATCTTGAACATCAATTTGTTTGAACAATCATTTTCTACATGATGCCATGTTAAATAAACAGAATTTAAGCTATTTAGAGAGGGAAAGACTCCCGTCTATGTCGTTACTGCAGTCAAACAGTTGGTATCTCCATCTTCAGACAAGTTGTTGGGGTTTAGCAGCTGCGGCATTCTTACGTTTGGGAATGGCTGGTTTAGTGTATATGAGAGATGGAGAGGTGTAAATGAAGTGTTTTTATTTCAGTATAAAAATCTCAAAAATAGAAAACAGATTTGTTTGGGTAAGTGGTACGTGTGTGTGTGTGTGTGTGTGTGTGTGTGTGTGTGTGTGTGTGTGTGTGTGTGTGTGTGTACGTGTGTGTGTGTGTGTGTGTGTGTGTGTGTGTGCGTATACCAGATTGAGCGCAGGTCTGGTGTGTTGAGAATGGTTGATGCGATTCTGGCTCCATTCATCGGGGGGTTGGAGTAAATGGGCCTAATGAGAATCTTAAGCTGAGACTCCACCCTCTTAGCTTCCTCTGCATCGTTACACACCACAGTGAAGCCTCCCACACGCTCACCTGCCAGCAGGAAAACACAGTGTGAAACAAACTCAGCTGATCTAAACGGAGCCTAAAAGATATTAGGACCACCTCATCAAGGAAAGATAACTTGCTATGACTGATTGACTGCTAGGATTTCACCTGGCTATTAAATCAAAGTGAATTATAACAGCACAAATGGAAATTAATTAATTTGACTTGATTATTGTACTTTTACATATTTAGTAACACTACTTTGGAAAAGTCTGTATGTTTATTATAACAGCTTTTATAGACAAGTTAAAAGTATTGGTTCATAACAATAGAGAGAACAAGTCCTTTTGACTATGTGGATTATGGAGCCAATCTCACACATGTGGCAAACTGTTGTTACACTACATAACTTTTACCACTAAGTGGCAGTAAGGCACCAATGGCAGTTCCTCAAACCAGTCCTTTCTGTGGGACATGTACTGTAGTCAGTCATTTGGCTCCCAATTAATCTCCAACCACCATACAATAATAGTATACAATAATAGTATACAATCCTTTGTAATTAGGGGTCATGCCTTTTCGCCTCCAACACAGTTATATTAATTTTCATCTAATCTCTATGGGAAGACAGACTGCAGCATGGCCAAAACCTGGATAATTCTCATTCACAAACACACACTCAAATGAATATTACTTTTTCTTGGATAGTTCTACTTGATCAAAATACATTTGGGTCCCTTCCTACCACCGATTAAACAGTCCAACATCACATCTCGTCTCTGTCCACACATTTTCCTTTCGGGGACATCATTACCAGAATCCAGTGGCAGTTAAGTGTTGATGAACTGTATATCCATTATATTTCTGTGCTGTTGTCAATACGTCATCTTTATCAATGAACAATTCAATGATCTATGAGGAGCTTGTAGCGCAGTGGGACTGACCGTAGAGACCCATGTTCTTTGCAAAGGACTGGGACAGAACAATATTGTGGCCCTGTTCAATGAAGTGCCGCACGGCCCAGGCATCGCGGTCGATGTCTCCGCTGGCAAAGCCCTGGTAGGCCATGTCAAAGAACACAAGCAGGTCCCTTTTCTGATTGGGGAGAGAGGAAGGGAGGGGTGGAGAGAGGGACAACAGGTGAATACAAATTTATGGGAGAACAGCTGGTTCCAAGTATACGTTTGTGACTTTTAAACATTCAAAGACCCTCTACTTTTTTTTATAGATGATTGGAAAAGTGTATTGACATTTTATGTAAGATTGCACAAATGCTGCAAAGATTCAAAAAGACCTTTACAGCAGAGATGGTGCATCCTCACCTTCACAAGGTCAGAGATCTCCTTCCACTGCTCGGGCCGGGGGTCCACACCAGTAGGGTTGTGTGCACAAGCATGCATCAGGATCACACTCTTCTCTGGGATGTTCTGTCAAATCCACGGACCACACAAAGCACACAATTGTTGCTCTCTTTCAAAATTGTCATCCCAAATTCTGGCTAGTCAACTTAAAATGGAGCCAATCAGTGTTCTCCTACAAGCACAATAAATGTTCTCTAGGCCTCATCACCCCTGACTCAACATGCTTGTGGAAATCACGGCTTAAGAATTGTTTTTGTCATCTTCCCCCGTCACTCTTCCCACCCTCGACTGTCCCCCACTCTTCTCTTACAGAGATGTCTTCAAGAGCTCCTTTGAAGTCAAAGCCGCAGGTGGAGGGGTCGTAGTATCGGTACGCTTTGAGCTGCATGCCGGCGTCTCTGAAGATGGGTGTGTGGTTGCCCCAGGAAGGCTTGGGCAGGTACACATCGCGTGGACCACCATGGAAACGGGCCTATGGCGAGGAAAAGATCGGATGAGATAGCCAGCCCCAAATATCCATTTATGCAAATAAACAAATAAAAAAAGTTCCTCACCAGGAAGTTGGCTCCTATGCGCAGAGATCCAGTTCCTGAGATGGTCTGGACGGTGATGTTCTGTTGGGAGAGGAGGAGAACTGCTTTACTGACTTGGCTCCAAACCTTTCAGAAAAGATCTGATACTCCTGTAGTTTAGAGTAGCTCAGACACCACTTACCCTGCCGCTCTTCAAGACCTCGCTATCAGCGCCAAGAGCCAGCTGGGCACAGGACTTGTTAAATTCTCCCAGACCGCCGATGGCGAGGTACTCCTTATCCAGCTGCTTAGCCGCTATCATAGCCTCTGCCTAAGAAACGAGATGGAAGATGCAAAAGGGATCAGATAGAACTAAGCTAGTTACCTATACAACACTGTAATACTCACTTTTGTGTTGTAGTTGGCTTTTTTCCCTTATCCCCGCAGCGTGACATTGGATTGCATCCCCCCAAAGTAGGTTCGGCCTGAGCTCTCTCGCCGTACCACCTCTGCGTCGCCCACTGATGGACGACCTCCATTGACTATGAATGTAGCGCGGGACGAGGGGGGGGGGTTCAATGCAGAGCACCTGATCCGGTGTGAATCCAGCCTAACCCTAGATTCTGCCCCTTTTACTGAGCCCCGCCCCCTTCCTTGATGGAACAGGTGGGCGGTCACACACAGTGACCTTGAAATTTGACCACTATAATCTAATCAGTTCATCCTTGAGTCCAAGTGGAAGCGTTCTTGATATATCGCATAACTGCTTTCTTTTAAATCTCAACTCAAAACCTATTTTTATAGGGAAGCTTTTACCAATTTTATGTGATTTAACGTTGGTTTTACTTTCCTTTAGGTTTCTATTACTTGTTGAGTTGTTTTGCTGGGTTTTAACCTTCCCTTAAGTTTGATTACTTGTCTGTTCTTCTATGCTGTGTCTTTTTGCTTTTGTTTACTGTCCTCATGTTCTTTGTGCCCAGAAGGACTTTGTTTTTATTGTACAGCACTTTGTAACTATGTTTTGAAAAGTGCTATATAAATAAATAAAAATAAAATAACGAGCATCGGACGGACGGACAGACGGACGTCCGTAAGGACAGACATCCTGAAAACATAATGCCTCCGGCCACGGCTATCACCGGTGGAGGCATGATATAATGAGCACTACTATCCTCCTTACGGGGGTTACGCTTGCGGGATCCAGCTGTTGCATCAGGCTGCATTGGACCGTTTCCACTTCTCTCTCGATGTCGGCGTGGAAACGATCCATTGCATCATGGCAGTTAGACTCAATGAAAGATTAATAGTATGGTGCAACTACATTGATTTTGTTTAGTGAATGTATGAGAGAGAAAGAGAGAGAGAGAGTGAGAGTGTGTGCGCGCGTGCTTACAAAAGTTTAGTACTACAGTTGTGCTTTCAATGGAGAGTAGAGGTAGCTGTACCTTGCGGACACAGCTGAGCACAAAGGGCTTGCCCTGGTCGTCCCTGTAGGCGCCCACCCCCAGGTTCATCTTCTTGGGGTTGGTGTCCCTCTTGAAGGCCTCGGTCACCCCCAGGATGGGATCGGGGGGACCCATCTGCACTCCACCCCAGAATGAGCTGCAACCACACCAAGCAGGTACACAGCATGGTTGAACAAACAGGCTTGAAACATTGACTGTGTTGAGGCGACTGTCAGGCAAAGGTGAAAGGTCATCTGAGTGTACTGCACTGAAAAACAAAGGCCTTAAGAAACAGACAAACAAATATGTGTTCAACAAAAAAAACATGAAACACCAATTCTGGTCAACACTGGTCACACTAAACTAAACTTACTACTAGCTGTGCCCTCTCACACATGTTGGACCAAATACTGCAGCTTAACTGCCCATGTGAGCTGAGGCTAACACACTGACGTATAGACATGAGTGGTGCACGCTGAGGGGGCACGTTTCATGAAACAAACATTATAATCCATTCACAGAGAGTCCAGAGTCCAAAAACAAGTAGGGCAGCTAATCAGGGGTGTATACATAAGAGAAAGTGACGATTCAAGATTCAAGATTCAAGATTCAAGATTTTTATTGTCACTCCATGGTACAAGTATCACGTGTGAAATTCTTGTGCTGTGGACTCCGTTTACGACATAGTACAAATAGGCAACAAGCAATGAGCAATAGGCAATAAGAAATAGGCATCAATAAGCAATACTAAGCAGCAATAGGCAATGCGGCAGAATAGCGATAAGACAAGTCAGTGGCATATTCATTGCACATAGGTGCACGTCATGTGCATACGTTAGACGTGTTCGGACATTTTAATTCGACATATTTGACATACATTACAGTGCAAGTAGCATGTACCTTATTAAACATACAATTAAACATTAGGCATTGTGCATACGTTAGACGTGTTCAGACATTTTAAATTCGACGTAATTGACATACAGGTGCAAATAGCATGTACCTTGTTAGACATACAATTAAACATTAGGCATACATAATGGTAGCAGCTGCAGTACGGTACGGTACGACTACTACACTATTTGTGTATGTTAAGGAGTCTCGTGGCCTGCGGGAAGAAACTGTTCCTCAAGCGATTTGTGCGTGCTTTTGGAACCCTGTATCTCCTCCCTGAGGGTAGCAGGGAGAACAGGCTGTTGTGGGGATGGTTTGTGTCTTTGATGATCTTCAGGGACCTCCTGAGGCACCGCTGGTTATACAGTTCGTGCAGTTCTGGCAACTCGTCTCCTCGTCGACCGGGTGTAACCCCTTCTGTTCAGCACTTGCAATGAACAAATGTCGTCACTTTGGTCATAATTTGGAAATTGTATCTGCTAATTATTGCCCAAATTGCCCATGTTATTTTCTTGATGTTATTTTTTTTTTTACTATTTTCTTTTACTTTGAATCACAGATGCTAAAATACTCCAAGGACCAGTGTGCCACAAAATAGAGCTGCAAAATCATCAGCAAAAATATTTAGCCAATCATGAAACTGATTTTGGGAACGTATATCATGAGCAAACGTGCCAATTTTAGCTCTTATTTGTTACCTTTTCTTGATCCGCGTTTGTTAACATTTCCAATTTGCTTTGCTTACACAATGAACACTTTCTCATTCATTCTCATTTAAAAAATATAATCATCAGTCAAAAGGTCAAAGGTGAGTCATAAACAGTTACATTTTCTATTGGACTTCCCACTAAATGCAACAAAATAAGTGTTGCATTTAGGCCGTGGGAAAACATCCTTACCCAGCGGTTGCGTGACCTTTTCGTGGTCATGTAATTGGTAGCCACATGTCACAAAGTGGAAGAAGTAGCCTCGACCTACTCAGCCAGTCCCTTTCTTTTGCATTCCCATCGCTTCAAGCAGCACATCCCCTTTCACAGTTAGCACAAAATCCTCCATGGTAGCTTCATCAGCCTTTTCAATAACAGGTGTTGTACATTTAACAAAGCTTACACTTCATTGAGCTGACCCTATTGTCCAGAGCAACAAACATTGGACATTGATGGACATTGGAGATTGGACACATGATCTGTTGCCGAGATCAAACCTGTTCCCTTTTGGTGACAGGATGGACTCTCACCACAGACAAGCTAGTTTTAAGTTAATCTTCAAATATTAAATTATTCTAATGGACAATTCAATCTTGGAATTGATCAATCTGTGAAAAGGGAATGAATATCCCTAATAGTAAGAATGAGAATAATACCTGACCAAAAAAACTAAAAGTCAATACAAAGGAGTAAATAGAAGATTAAAGCAGCAAGCTTGTTACACATCAAATGTACAATGTATACATAAGATTAGATAAGTTTACATTTACAATTTATAATTACATAACAGTCTTCTTGACCTCAGCATCAGGCCACACAGAACCTGCAGGCTAATCTGTCACAGCACAGTGGTCCTTGTTTTACAAGTGGATTAGAGACATTTGAGGCTATGTGACTGTGAGTACAACTCATGTTTCCAACATTCCATGTTCAAATATAATGCAAGCATGTACACACCTCCACTTTTTTTTAAAGAAAGTAGCATTCTAATTTCACCTGCCTCAAATGGCTACATTCAGTCGTCTCATTCACAGACTGTTACCAGATCCCATGATTGTAGCAGGATTTCTCTTTTTAGTTTTTACCATTTGTCATTATCAGTGTCAGATCCAATTTCAAAATGCCTTGTTTACTAATGCAACAGTTCAGTTCTCTTGTCACTTTTTGGTTTGGATCTAATTGCATCACACACTTGCCTTGGTTGATAAATGAGGATCTTGTGATGTGGGTTGCATTGCACCGCTGCTCACACTTCATCTCAGGTTTCAACTCCTTTCAAACACTAAAGCTTGCAGCTAAACTTAGGACTCGAGGCTCTGCAAAGGGCAGGAGTCTCCAATCTCCCAACCTAAGAATACTGTAAAAGAATAAGATCATTCTTAACACTACATGCATGGGTGATCTTTATGTTGAATGTGTGTTAAAATCAACTAGCTACACTTGTGAGGGGGGTAAAACATAACTTAAATTAAAGTAACTTAAAATTGCTTGTCTTTATGCATATTAGATGATTTATCTTTATGAATATTATATGTTTTCTATCTGTACACTCACTCAAGGATGCAGAGTAGGAGGACTCATTTTACTATTCCGTTTTTGCTGCATATCCCCTCCTATAGTTTACTCTGACAAAACTGACAGTGAGGTGACAGTCACACAGAACAATATCATCATGCATTTGAATACAGGTTTTCCCCTCAAATAATTAGTCTAGGCTACATTTTATAATGTGACGTCACAATATACATGTAGGCTATTTTATAATTCAAGCCTAGCAGTAAAATATATCCAGGAACTGACATTTCCAGAGTATTTTTTTTTTTACCAATCCCATATAAGCTATGTTGCATTAAAGACTGGGTATCTTGCAAGTATAGAAAGCATACAGTTGCCCAATATGTTTTTTCTAGCATGTAGTAAGCATGGCCACTGAACCTTTGAACATCTGAACTTTCAGCTTTATGCAAACGTCATGGTAAGCTTCCAATATGAGGGTTCAATATACCAAAGGCATAGCTTCATAGATGACTGCTGGCCAAATCGAGGACTTACATGGGTTCTACTTTATTCTTTACAGCAAGTAAGGAGCTTCTCTTGATGTGTCTGGCTAGTGGCATGGGAGTATAGGCCAATATTTGTGTCTTTACTATTTGAAACGAGATCAACATGACACTAGACTAGAGAGTACAGGAAAAGAGTAGAAAACCTCCTACACCTCCACAGTGGGAAACCTGATAGGAGCGGCCTAGCAAATCGCCAAGCCTCCCCTACTGTACTACTACAGATTCAGAAGCCGAATAGATTCAGTTCCCCTCGATAAGAATCAGAATATCAACAGACGACACCCTGCACATACATTGTGAACATAATATCCGGCAGAATAGCAGATAGCCGAACTGGGAGAGTTTGCCCTCCAACCAGATCATGAAAGGACATCGGTGACTTCTCCACTTCGTCATCAGAATATAGCCAATCGACGATCAGAGGTGCGAACACGATGACCAATCAACTCGCACGAATTCACCAACTACGGAAAGTCGCTTAGATCAAAATATAAAACTACTTCCGTCATAACATGAAGCTAACTAATCACGACGCATGAAACCATGTTAACGTTGCAAATCCACCCAATTTAAGTAGACCACGTTGGATTAATGTTCAGCCTAGATGACATGTTATGAAAGTAGAGTCTCTATAATTCAATAAACCTAACCGGTACACATGCACTTGACACGAAAACGGTGTATATGAAATAGCTAGCTAACGCTAAGGAAACTTTACTAGCTAAACTACCGTAGCGCACGATAACTGCATTCAAATCAGAGGGGATGGATGATAACGATAGGTGTTCGCCTATGTCATAGGTGGTTCCCAATGACATCAAATGTGATAGCACAACTTAAACGTGATCGTCAGCTAACGTACAC
Organism: Poromitra crassiceps; assembly: GCF_964638095.1. Classification (NCBI taxonomy): domain Eukaryota; kingdom Metazoa; phylum Chordata; class Actinopteri; order Beryciformes; family Melamphaidae; genus Poromitra; species Poromitra crassiceps. The sequence continues at coordinate 80,130 of NW_028151763.1, read as the reverse complement.
AACGGACCTGTTGTGTGACCAGTGACCACTTGACCCCAGCTGGCTAAGTTAGCCAGCTCACCAAAAGGCTCAGCTTGTTGGTTAATTGACAATTTGCCAGGAACGTTGACGTTAACCTCTAGATGACAATTAACAAGTTAAGCTAACATTAGCTGTCTGCTGTCACACAGCTAATGCTGTGATAGCATGTGCCAAAACTGTAATATCTCAACATGAACATTACGTTTGGGCATGACTAGTACCTATTTCTGGTGGAAAGAACTCCCAGGGAAGGGGAAACATTCCCGAGACTGGAGAGCACCTTGCTGGACTTCAGGAGGGCCATCGCTGTGCTGCACTTGGTAATCGAGCCTGGTAGGATGTGGATGAAGGGCAGGCACAACCATAGATATTATATTACTATAGATGGGTCACCGCAGGCTCCGCCAATTCTAACAAATGGTAGCAGCAAGTCTCCTAAATGGGCGTGGTCAACCATTAAGTCAGACATGAGTCAAACCTGCCGCAAGTCTCCTAAGTGGGCGTGTCCGTGGAAAACAGAACCCACGCGATAAAATGACAGGAAGTGAGTTGAAGTTGGGCCGTCTTGCTTGAGCTTGAATCCCATCGTCTTTGGCACCACCACGTACGCTCTGGCCGGCCACGCGCTTACGTCAAAGCAGGCTAGCTGCGCTGTGGAGCTGGAGCTGCTAATAAGTGCGCATGCTCAAATCCCCTCACCCCAAAGGGTCCATTCCGGGTTCTTGCTCATTCTTGCCTCAGGCATAATAATTTATGTAGGGAAAAACAATTTTCACTGTTTAAGATAATATAATATAGTCATAAACATCATCCCTTATGGCATATTGTTACTATTATATTTGGTAACCAAACTAAACCTGCTTTTATTTGGAAAAGTTTTATTCTTTACCAATACACATGATGATATTACTGTCCCTTGATGTGAGTCTGTATGAAGTTGTCAACGACTCACTCACCAACACTGATTTGAAATACTGGTACATTCAACTGCACTATATACTGTAGTTTTACAAGTTTGACAGACATCAGGAAAATACTACTAAACAGTGGAACTAAAATACATGTATTAATATTATAACACTGTGAAGCATGACTATCGAACAACAAGGTAGCCTTGATGTGCATCAGCATGTGCTTGAGAAGAGCAATGACAAGTGAATAAAAAGTCACCTCTTTAGCCTATTGTTGTAGAATGGAATTTGCTTGATAAACCAGTGTTGTTTCTGATCTTCTGACTGGGTAGTTTCAAGCCCGTTTCAAGCAAGAAAGGTCAGCTGGTCTATTAACTTATGGCTGTTGACACTGTTGATTTTGAAATAGAAAATGATCTGTTATGAGTAAGTGTAAGCCTATGTGAAATAATGGTTAAGGAACTTATAGAACTAAGAACTGTGCGTGTTCCTGAGGCAAAACATTTCTAAACTAGACAGAAACTAAACAGCTATTGGATTATGAAAGTTTATTGAAACTTGACTTGATATCCCTTCATCCCAGCTTCCAAACATCCTGGACAGCCAAACTGTCAGAGGCTGAGGACTGAGGTCTTCTTCATGATCCTGTGAGGATCGTGTAGCAGCTGGTGCAGAAGTGGAATTCGTGTCTGCTTTGAACCCAGCTATGTTAATATAATGCAACATAAGAACACGAGTGATGGACCTGATGAGTCATGCCTCGAAGAAAAGTCAGGAACCAGAAAATGAATCAACCATTTACTCATAATAATTAATTTTGTAGTGGTGATTGCTAGGGAACTTCAGTGCTGCACTTGATTTGTCCACCTGATGGCAGTATTATACAATAGACATTGCATCATCTTTTTGAGCTGCAGCTGCTTAGTGTTGCTAATGTAGTGTAGCCTACTACTAGTCTTCTCCCAGAGTCTCAGGGAGAACTCAGAATGATTGTGTTGTGTGGGCCGGTCCGATCTGAACACTAG
>NW_028151763.1:60673-73173 GCF_964638095.1 Poromitra crassiceps | reverse complement strand
GACCTTCTGCCAGGTTTGGAATATTTTTTGCCTTTTTTGAATTGCCTGCTTTGTTTTTACCGCGGCGCTGTAAAAACAAAGGTTTTTACCGCAGGGTCATAAGATGGAAAAGTCAGGACAGTCAGTCAGTCAGTCAGTCAGTCAGTCGCTCAGTCATGGATGTTTAGTGAGTTTAGTTGGAAAATGGCCATAGCTAAGGATAGGAAGGCGCTAGAGAGTCAGGATTCGAGCGGTGCGTAGGATTATGGGGATATGGGTGGTGTTTAGGCGGGGGGGTGGGGGGGGGGGGGGTGGTGAGGGGGAAAAAGTGCTGTGGTCTAAAAGGTTTGGGCTTGGTGTACTTCTGCCGATTAAGTTCTGCTGACCCTTTTGCGTAAGCCCAGTTCTCTGTCTGCCGGCTTTGCATTTGGAGTCCAGTCCCCGATCGAGTTCAGCCCCATGTAACCGGAGCTCATCTGCCTGTTTGACTTGCTTAACTTGTCTCATTTCCCTCACTGAGTGGGACTGATGTGCGTGAAGGAATCAGAGCGGACGTAACTCTTGGTTTTGCCTGGTTCCCTGCCGTTGTCAGCAGTTAGTAGCAAGGGTGTGTGTGTGTTTGAATGCACACATGCATATAGCATTAAAGGAACATAGTAAGTTCCTGGGAGGTGAACAGGCTCGGCGCTTTGTGTGTTTGTGTGTGTGTGTGTGTGTGTGTGCGTGTGTATGTGTGTGTGTGTGTGTGTGTGTGTGTGTGTGTGTGTGTGCGTGCGTGCGTGCGCATGGGGGGGTGGATGTACTTTAAAAAGAGTGAGTTTAATTAAAGATGAAAGTGCAGATGATTAATTGATGGAAGGTAGACTGCGCCAACATGCTGAAAATGGGGGTGTGCTCTGTGTGGACTCTTCCATGCAAGAGAAATGTCGAATAGAAAATTGCTACATTCCTATATAAATAGGGCCGCATCATCGGATCGTCAGATTTAATTATTATTGTTCTGTCCGTTTGGATGCAGGATGAGACACAGCGCTGAAACCGAGAGAGATCTTTGCTTGTTTTGCTATACTTTCCTGTAGGGAGAGGGAGGGAAGTCATGTCCTGCTGCTTCCCGATCTCCCGACTTCATCTCAATGTGCCACAGAGACATATGAGTGCCTCTGAAAGTCTCTCATCTATGAAAAATGGAACAGCACGAACCTTTCCTTCATCACACTTTCTTTTAGCAGGAGATTAGAAAGTGAGAGTGGAGCTCTCTGGAGGAAACATGCCTGCTTTGAGCATCTGTACTGGAGCGCTTATGTTCAGTGGGAAAGGCATGGTGCTCTGCGGGCCCATCACAGTGGTGGCACAAGCACGACTGGATTGTCCCCTCTCTGACAGCCGAGGTGTGCGCGCAGTGGCAACGCGCTTCACATGGATCATCTCTTTTTAATGCAAGTGAATAAGTGGGGCAGCAGTTGTCTTCATAAATCCATGTTATATTTATTCATTCCTTCAATAATATCTTTAATAGAACAGTACAAGCCTCATCAAAAAAAGAAGAAAAAAGAACAGACACTGTAGAAGTGAGAAGTGTCTACATGAACAAACATTACAAGAGAGAGTAATGTAAAAATCCAATGCATATAGAAATGGAAAGGATTTCAAATAAATAACCACACAATATATTCCTGTTATTTTTTTTTATGGCTATCTCACTATGGAACTGCATGTAAAGTCAAAACAAAACAAAGTCTTCATAGGGGTACGAGGCTCAAACAGTGGGGCCAGTTTGTGCTTTTAAGAGCACCTTAATTTTCACCCTACGTGGTCTGGAAGAGGTAAGGGTCATACATGCACCGGGTTACATCAGGAGGTAGGACGGAGGCGGCGGAGGGACCCGGGCAGCAGGTCACAGCGTGGGGTCCCGGCACAGGACGATCTCCAGCTCCGTGCGGTACAGCTTCCCTGCGTCTGACAGCGCCATGATGCTCTTCTTGTAGCCCGCCAGCCGGGACGCGTCCACGTCCTGCCCACACACAACACAACACAAGAAGTGCAGAAGGACAAGAGTCAAAAGTCAGCGGCCATGATGAAGTCAAGCTGAGCTGTGCTTTGGTCCAAATACAGAGTGCAGTTCAAATACCGCATCTATATTTCTATATTTATGAGTTTCTTTCCAAAGTGAAGAAGAGGGGGGGGGGGGGGGGGAGAAAAAACATGCACTCCCCCATATTGCCTGCTGGCATCAAAGTTCAGATATTATGGATTCATATTGAAGTTGGGAGTCATCTTAAGACATTTCCTCGTAAAACAGTTTTATTGCCGCATGGCAAAAAATATAAATGAATGAATGAACTCGTTATTGCACCAACAATTGCCTTTTGTCAAAGTCGGAGATCATTTCAGCACCACAGTGAAATAAAACAGCTCCTCTGCTCTCAGACACTGATCCTTGTTTTCATGTTTCAGCACATATGTTTACCTTCAGAGTTCTATCCACGCTTATAGCTTTCTCTCTGACCTCTCTTTCCCAATACAATGGCCTAACTTATTCGACTGAAAAATCCAACTCATTGTTGTAAAATATATATAGCTAATGGTGTGTGTGTGTGTGTGTGTGTGTGTGCGTGCGTGTGTGTGTGTGTGTGTGTGTGTGTGAGTGCGCGCGCGAGTGCGTGTGTGTGTGTGTGTGTGTGTGTGTGGGGTGTGCATGTACTTCATAACTAGTAACTAGCGTGCACTAGGGTCTGTCAAAATAGCTTGCACTGGAGTCAACAGGCGTTCTATTCATTACCATTTTGTTCTTCTCACAGAGGTCCTTCAGCAAAGCATCCAGCTCCTGCTCATCAATGTAGCCGTTACCATCCTGACCAACGACACAACATGGCAAGTCTCAATGAAGCTGAATGAAGAAAGCCATTCTTATGATGACAACAACAGGCGTGTAGCAAGTAGGTCAGTGACAGTGTGTGCTAACGCCCCAAACACACATACTACCAAGCACGCACACACACACACACACACACACACGCACACGCACACGCACACGCACACGCACAAACACACACACACACACACACACACACACACACAACACACACACACACACACACACACACACACACACACACACACACACGAACACGCTCCATAACTCCGTCACCATTCACGGTATATAAGATCAGATCTTTTCACCTTATCATAGAAGGTGAAGAGAGCGTCAAACTGCTGAGCTGTGAGCTTGATGTCCTGTGAGAGAGAAAGAGCAGTGAGCTGGTAGGAACTGGAGGACATTGCTAGAGAGTGGAAAAAGCCCCACCCTGTCCAGAATTGATATTAATCCATGCAGATTATGATAACTGGGATTAGAGTTGAGTTAATCCTGATCAGACAGACTAATCCTCTGTCAGAAAGGAATCGTTGATCTCCCGTTGCAAGCTAGAAGGTATATGGGTTCATACTGTACAGCTCAGAATGCACACTGCAGATGTATCACTGTGGTCGCAAATCATGTAGATAGAAGAGGAATAACATTGTCTACAGTGTACTACAAATGTCAAACTGGTAATCAGCAAAGCAGTGTAAAACAATGGAATAACAAAAATGTCTACGTATTCCCTCGATAATGACATACACTGTATATAAAATGATGACATATTCCCATATGGTGAAGTAGCTACTGTTAGATTCCTATAAAAGGCCTTCATACTGTATATTTAAAAGAAGAAGAAAAAAACATCCTTTCATCCTGGCCATGTGACTCCTACAATCCTATCAATCTAATGAGAAGGATCCTAAGCAGTTCCTACAGTAAATAGTCTAGAGTTGATTTCAAAGGGATTCTATCATATTTTGGAGGAAATCCCATAGTTTGATATTGGATTCCTGGAGGTCGTTTTGACTTATGTCAAAACAACATCTGTGTCAATGCCCCATATGTCCATCGCAATTCTATAATCCTCTTGCAGTGAATCCAATAAAGTGGAGTTGTAGCATGCTGGATCTGCAGTAAACTGTATATCTTGTCTGACCTCTGACTCTAAGGTCAGTCTGTAGCGGCTCAGAGCAGCGTTTCACACAACTAGAAAGAGGCCTGATATGAGCACTTACTTGGAACTTCAGCAGGAAATTCTCCTGGACAGGCAAAAGCCTGCAACGAAACAAAGAGAAGGGTTCCCTCTGTGCTCTTCTTCTGAGATTGGTTAAAAACATACACAGAACACACACACACACACACACACACACACACACACACACACACACACACACACACAAAAGTATAACACTCACCTCGCCATCTCAGAGAGGCCCAGTTTACCATCGCCATTCAGATCAAACATCCTCAACTGGACAGAAAGAAGATTATCAGGGGATTTATCACAGAAGATAAGGGATTATAATTTCTTAGATTACATTACATGAGGATAATTTACATTATATTACATTACAGATTACACTAAGTAAGCGGAAATGGCCAAAAATGTTAGAATGTCACGTGTTAATTCTTACAATTATGGACAACTTTGAAGCGATATTGGATGACAATCAACACATCGTACAAGAATCACTTTTGGGGATTTGAGAGTGTTGCATCTTAGAGGCTTAAAGGAGTGCGAAGGTCACGGCTGACATATAGTAAAGGCAGAAAATTGAGGTGAAAGGGTGAGTTCAGCTTATATGGACCGACAGTTACCCCATCACTGTTGTAGCCTATCACTGTTATGTTAATATAAATGTGGACAAATACAAAATAATTGTTAAAATCTGTATGGGTGGGGGTTCTTATCAATATGAGATCTTCTGTGAATGTCAGAACAACGTATCATTGGCGTCTAGGGTGACCAGATCCCAGCGAAACAAATGTGGGACAAAGAGTATGTTTGTGTGGGACAATGTGGGACATGTTAACAATGCTGAGTAGGGCTGCAACTAACGATTATTTTCATTATCGATTAAAGTGTTGATTATTTTCTCTACTAATCCACCAGTCATTTGGTCTCTAAAATGTTACAAAATGGTGAAAATGTGCCACTTTCCCCCCAAGATAACATCCTCAAATGTCTTATTTTGTCCCGACCAAGAATCCACAACCCAAAAACAATCACTTTACTGTCATAGAAGACTAAATAAACCAAAAACATATTCACATTTAAGAAGATGGAATGAGAGAATCTTTGTTATTTTTCTTAAAAATTAGTCTCTCTCTCTCTCTCTCTTGCAGTGGTTTGACTTTTGAAAACTGGAGCCAATCAAAACGTAGTACAGCGTCTCAATATGTGGGACATGGAAAAAGGTAATGAAAATGCTGTGCAGTCCCACACAAAGTGGGACATCTGGTCACCGATGGCGTCTCACACAGCTCTTGAGCCTTGTAGTTGTAACTCTATGTGAATTTGTGGGAGTATGAAAAGGCATTTCTCAGCCTAGTGATACTCACAATGGTCTGTGTGTACTCCATGAGCTTCTTGTCATCGTAGTGTCTGTTAGCCTTCTTCAGCAGGTCTGACAGAAAGCCCTGAAGAGAGACACGCTCATCAGTGTCTCCACAAACAGTGACTGGACGATATAACGCATTTATGATGCATAAATTCAGTTCAGTTCTGTTTAGAGCCCCCTATCACACAAGCATGTCTCAAAGAGCTTTACATAGCACAATCACACTATATCATATAACTACACACAATATATACATACTAGACATTTTTACTAGATTATACACATTACTACACAAACACAGCATACACAGCTTTGGACCGGAGCACCCGGAGGAAAACCACCCAAACACGTGGAGAACATGCAATCTCCACACAGAAAGGACCAGGGTGGAGATTCAAACCCACAACCTTCTTGCCGCCCGCAGAAATGTTCAAGGTAACAATTAATGGTGCTATGTGTAGCATTTTAACACTAATAAATCATTGCCACATTCATTTTGAGACAGGCGTAATGACCATAAACAAACAGGACTAATGCTGAGAAAACTGGTACAGCCAGACAAGGATATTGCTTTACAGCCCAAAACAGCACTAAAGTTTAAATGCTACTTACTTCCTATGTACCGGTATACATTTTTATTTTTCAATTATCATTGTTATCAACAGCTCTTCAAAACAAACACACGTGGAATAAAGTGTTTGTAGAGACAGGGGTCTAAACCAGTCAAGCAATGTCTTCTGCATTTGTTTTGTGTGATGCTGTAGCTAGCTCTATAGCAGAGTTTGCTTTACGTAATGCTGTATTTCACCTTCAGCTCATTAGACTCGATGTATCCACTGCGGTCAGTGTCATACCTCCGCCATGCCTGCAGAACAAGAGTTGTGTCGTCATGTCATCTGTCAGGCAGCACGAATACAACTCACATACTTACAATCAACACAAAACCTTTGGACTTCAAGACATGCTCTGAATATTATTGGATTTGGAGAAGAAGGAGTGAAATGGAACAAAATTTGTGTTTAAATCTAACCAACCCCCAAAAGCAGACCCTTATCAAAGATGGATAGGCTACCTAAACCCCATTTGCTGTCACTTCCCATTCCCCTGCAGAAAGCTGTGGCCCATTCATAATGTATAGTTGTCTGAGAATAGCTAACCCCACCCCCTTTAACACACAGGGAACCCACTGAAAACTCTCTTCAACCACAGCACATTAGATGTTCGGGGGTTGTTGTTGTTTTATCACAGATGATCAGATGTTCAACACCTGACCGTTTTATCTCTCTAATTATTTCTACAGATGCAGAAGAAGAAGAAGAAGAAGAAGAAGAAGCCGAGAGGGTTTTCCTGATGGTGTTTTAGACCAATCAAGGAACATGAAGTCAAACATTCTGTTGTTTCCTTGCTGTTAACGGATCATTTTCTACTTTGTATGTGATGTTTAGATCAGTGGTTCTCAAATCTTTTCACATGAGGGACCCCTAAACTGACAAAGATTAGACCCCAGACCCCCATTTGATAGGATTTTGTCCCACGGTCCCCCAGATAAGATTGATGCTTTTAGATGTTTTATTACAGAAAGTGTATAAAACCCATGACCAAAATAGTCATTGTGTTTACTTATGAATGGAATTATAGCAAAAATAAATTACCCCCTTTTTTTTTATGTTTAGATAGTCCTTTGGCCGGAGAGTGATCTGAGAAGCAGTCATGGTTTAGTTTGCTATATTAATCACCACACTAACAACAGCAAAGTGTTACCACAGCTAATGCTAAGTGATGAGTAGACAGAGGGTCAAGTGGATACGTTTCAATACAATTCCTGGTCAAATCACCCAGAAACAATTGAACTCATGAACACCTTGTTTTATGCTGATAGGGATGAGCCACCATTTTAAACATGAAGTGGCTTCCAATACAGCATCTAACATTTTTCTGAGAGTGTCTGATCCTTCCAGATCTTCCAGATATCTAATAAGCCTAGTTATTAGACCGCTCTCACGTTCATCCTAACACGGCCAGGAAGAGGCCTGGGGGGGCCGAACATGTGTCCCATTGGATGAGCCATGGAGGCACTTCCACCTGGAGGCATTTGTGGGGGGGTTCACGACTTTCATGTGGATCAGTTAGTCCACTAGTCAGTGAACAGTGTCTCACAAGGCAGGACTCCGGCAAACACAGAATGACGTCTTAACTCGATAGAGAAAGAACATCCGAAACGAGATGCAATATTACATACGGCCTATTGCGAAATCCAAATTCTTAGATTGGATTCATCAAATCAGTTTTGACACACACACCCCCCACACACACATACACACGTGCACACACGCGCACGCACACACACACACACACACACACACACACACACACACACACACACACACGCCACGCACACACACACACCACACCACACCACACCACACCACACACACACACACACACACACACACACACACACACACACACACACACACACACACACACACACACACACACACACACACACACACAGATACTTACAGCCATGAATTCATAACTGGATCCCACAAACTGTCTGAAACAGAGCAGGAAGTTTTCTTCTGTGGGCAGAATCTGAGCTAACTGGAGAAACAGAAAGAAAGAGATTTATTCCACATATCACATTTTTATTGAATAATGTTTTACAGTTGCTAGCCTTAGTCTCGCTGGCCAGCCTTCCCTCCCTTCCGTGAGAGGAGTCTGGCTGCACGGAAACAGGCTGCTGGTATGAGCCCTCCCCTGCTCTACAGCTGCTCTCTCATTGGAGCGACTGTTTCAGTCGCTGCCGGATGTCCGCTCCCCGCTTATTACAAGCTCTGTCATTGGCTCCGACCATGTCAATCAGAGCGGCTTCCACTCCCTCCTCCCTGTGTGTCGCTGTAAATAGTCCCCTGCTGCCACAGTGAAAACAACAACGCTAACTAGTTAGCAAGCTAACAGCAGAAACCTACACGCTAGCTCGTTGCTACATGCTGAAAATTGCAAGTTGGATTGTTGAAAACTATTTTCCAAGGGCACTGCCGCTAAGCGCCGCCCATCGCAATTCCAGAATGGAGACCTGCGCCGCCAGACTCCTCTCACGGAAGGGAGGGGAGGCTGGCCAGCGAGACTACTATAGCCTTAAAGCAGTGACAGCATTTCAGGTGTAGGCTGATTTACTTTAATAGTAACTCAGTATTTGTCTCACCTCTGACATCTCAATTCTCCCATCAGAATTCTTGTCAAAATTGGCCATGAACTCCTTCATCTTTTCTTTGAATGCAGCATGTGTGGGATCCTGGTACACACAGACGCACACACACGTACGCACGCATGCACACACACACACACACACACACACACACACACACACACACACACACACACACACACACACACACACACACACACACACACACACACACACACACACACAGAATGACAGACCAGAGATAGAGATAAGAGAGATAATGTTGCCTTTAATTCAGAATGTATGTAGAATCATATTTATAATAAACATGAAGAGAGGCAAATAGTTCAACCGAAGAATGATGTTCCCTTTTCAGGTTCTTATTATGCCTGAGCCCTACAAGCTGAAGACTTTTCAGTATTTCACAAGAGGCAAACATTTAGAATCTGAAAAAATATGCATGATAATACATTTGTATAGTAGAAATATATTATTTTTCTACCCCACGAGTCATCTTGCAACACTCCCAAAATGATTCCCCGATCCCCATTGGGGGTCCGGGCCCCCAGATTGAGAACCTCAACAAACTGGCCAATCACTCACCACGCCTGCTCCTCGCCGTGCGATCTCCAGCTCCTGGAAGAAGTTCTCCAGCTCCTTCCCTTCGATGAAACCATTCCCTGTGTAACACCAGAGCACAGAGTTACCCTATACGTTAACCTGCGTTCTACACGGCTTTTTGACTGTTCTGAAGTTTAGACTAACGATGAAAGGTCATTGTCAAGGTGTTCAGATTTTTGGACCAACCTGCCAGAAGAAATAAGATTAGAAAATGCTGCGTCGACTCGTCTTCTGCACAATTGAAAACTTTTGAGTGAAAGCTCGCAGTGGGGGTCTTTGCTTTGAGCAGACTGCAGAATATCCTGCTGGCTTTTAGCCACAGCAGGATTTGTGTGGATTCTCTGATGTGCTTTAGCAGAATGGTATATTAAAAAGAAGAATCCATTGCAGTTGGAGCATAAGCAGAATAATGACTGTGGCTTTTTGGCAAGGAAGGAGAAAGTGCGCAGTCAGATGCTTATTTGGGCAAATTCTGTCCTTCTAGACTCGTACTTCTTATCACAATCACATGGCTAGAGATGATTTAATACAATAATGTCCTCCACTGGTTTGGCAACAAACCACAATTTAATATATGAACCATGCAGCCATCTCTTTTTAATCAGAAGAATCGAGTCCCATCTGTCTCGAATCTTTGGATTTGGCGTCTCTGCATTTCATTCAACCACCAACAAAGGAAATGTTCATAAAATTATTTAGATTCAGAATAAAATGCAGCGAATCCTCCTCTTGCCCTCTTCATCTGTTAATCTCTTATCCTCTCATCTCCCTTCTTTTCTGATCATTTTCTCCCTCACCCCCCCCACCCCTCCCTCCCTCTCCGCCCCATCCAGCCTCATTTGCACACTGTATTTGAAAGGTATATCGCCATCTGTGCTTCGCTTCAGCTGCTGTTTTAGATATAAGCAAATCTCTGCAGGGACACACAACGTCTCTGCGTGTGGAAACAAACCGCCTCTCAATACAACCTGACACTCAACCTGGTCAGTATTCAAATTTAGCAAAGGAAACATGCCATGTCAATCAAATATCTTTGTTACAAGTGATCAAAATAAACTTCTGTACCCAAGTAGGTTTGCCCACAAATGTGCAACTTTTTTGAAATGATGACACTGAATCACCAAGATAATACTTACGTACAAAAATATATCTACAATGACCTAAAATGCCTTATAATGCTAAATTGATTATGTTAACAGAAACGCTATTTTATTTGAAATACAGTGCAAGGAATGTTCACTGTGTCTATGCCCATCTGACATGCGGGGTGCCAGCTGCTAGAGTCTGGATGTAAACGCAACAAACTGTCCATCAGCACTATATTGTCCCTCAGACTGCAGCCTGGACCTGAACCAAAACCAAACACACAGAGTAAAGTGGAAGGACTTCAAGGAATGTTGGATTTCTGCTGTTGTAGCTACTAAAAAATGACTCCCCAACACTGACTCTTGTGTGCTTGCAAGCGCATTAATTATATATTCTTTTGTCATCCACGACCTGTGTGGTGGTCCAGTCCAATTACTTTATTGGACGTTCTGACAGTCCCTGAGCCACACACACACACACACACACACACACACACACACACACACACACACACACACACACACACACACACACACACACACACACACACACAGAGGGAAACACAAAGGCTACATAAAGTTATAATATATCAAAAGAGGCGCCTGTTCGGGGGGGAGGGGAAATGGGGGGGAATAGCGTGATCATCCCACGTGCTATGTCCAGCCGGTGAAACACCTCGCTGTCAGGTGAAAAGAAGCAGCTGCTGACTGCACATGTATCGGGGGAAGCATACAACTCTCCACAGATTGGCAGAGGTGGTGGAGCAATGACCAGGACACCCTAACAGACGGTGGAAAGAACATCCAAAAATGTAAGGGCCCAGTGTCTGGTGGTGAGGGAGTGAGGAGGCTTCAAAGTCAAACGCAATGCAACCAATGCACCTTGTAAGCTTGGTGATATTAAGCTCAGAAGATTATACGTACAATCTAAACGTAAATTCTAAACAAAACGGCAATTAATTTGAAAACCTCGCCAACTTTCTGATGTTAAACGCAAACCAAGCAACTTTAACAACTTTAGCTATGTTTAAGCAAGTGAAACATCTGTGGTTATGTTTAGGCACGTAAAACAACTTGATTAAGATTATGTTTAGGTTAGGCTTAAATAACAACTAGAAATAACGCATCACGGTTGTATGCCTCCCCCAACAAGTCAAGTTGTAGTGTACATCCATTTCTGTCCAGGTCCAGACTCATACAAGCACAAATACCTTGAAGCCCATGGTACAGTGGTGTGGCCATTCAGCCTTATGGCACTTTAGGCAATGTTTGGGAGGACCTTATCATTTTCAACATGGAAAATGGTCCTACACCTACACTACCCTTAACCCTAAACCACCCACATCCCCCCAGCCAGTCCCCCTATCCACCTCTCTACAACCTTCCTATCCCTAGCTATGGACCATTTTCCCTAACCCCGCCCCCTTACTGATCACACCCTCCTCCCACCACCTAGTGTCCTCTAGAGAGAGAGTGGCGTCATCGGAGGTCCAAAATGCGTGACTCATTAGCCAATGAACAGGCAGGAAAGGGTCTCGCTCTACTTTTGAATGATAAAATAAAGCTGATAATGTACAATTTGATTCAAGAAAAAAAAAACTTTAAAAAGTACAACACAAACTGTCCATTTTGCTGCAACTCGACACTGCTGCTTAATCCAGGACCTTACCTGGAACTCTTGAGAGTAAAAAACTTGGAGTGAATGGAGATGTCGCGACTCTTCTATATACACGGCTCTGCCACCACCCACATCCCTCTAGCCACTCCCCAACCACCCCTCAAACCCCGACTCTCTATGACCTTCCTATCCCTACGGCCCCTTTTACCTAGCCCCGCCCCGTTCCTTGATGGAACGGACAGACGTGAGGTCACAGTGACCTTTGATCTTTGACCACCAAAATCGAATCAGCTCACGCTTGAGTCCAAGTGGATGTTTGAGCCAAATTTGAAGAAATTCCGTCAAGGCGTCTGAGATATCGCGTTAACGAGCATGGAATGGGTGGTCGTGAGGTCACAGTGACCTTCAACTTTGACCTTTGACCACCAAACTCGAATCAGTTCATCCTTGAGTGCAAGTGGACGTTTGAGCCAAATCTGAAGCAATTCCGTCAAGGCATTCCTAAGATATCACATTAACGAGAAGCATACATCCGTACGGATGGACGGACAACCCAAATGCCTCCAGCCACGGCCAGGCGTGGACT
>NW_028151763.1:49018-60473 GCF_964638095.1 Poromitra crassiceps | reverse complement strand
ACTTCAGTGAAGCGGATTAGTGAAGTTTGTCTTGTTAGGTCAGTTGACTGCCTGAACCTTCTCGGACGTTGTTCACACCATTCTAAAGTTAATACAGTTAGCTCTCTGGTCAGGCCCTTTTCACAGCAACAGTTTTGAGGTGGTAAAGCAGGAAGTACAGCAGGTGTAACCAATAGCATTATTGAGGGCCCTGACACTGGAACACCTAATGAAATGGAACCATCATTAATGGTATTGGTTACACCTGCACCATCTCAAAACGCTTGCTGTGAAATGGGTCTATTCCCCTGTGAGCTGTTGGGGGAGAACAGTGCCCTGCCCGCTCCATGCCGTGCGTCAGATCAGGGCTGGGGGGAAAGGATGAATGTGAATTATTTATTTATTTTGAAAAATAATAATAATAATAATAATACACTTTTCTTTTCTTTTCTTTTTTTACATTTTGGTCCAAGTGAAATGTTCTGTTGTCTCTCCTGTTTCCATTTTAAATATAGCTGAATCGCATTTTACAAAATGTCTATGGGAAAAAATGGTGGATGAAAATCTCTTGGTATGCATGCTGAAGCAGGAAGTGATGTTGACTTGGGCTCTCTATTATAGAGAGAAGACAGGTAGACTGTGAAAATAATGGGAGTATCTGTCCGCTACACCTGACCCTGACACCTGCTGCGGCCTCTATGACCTCTGTGTGTGTGTGTGTGTGTGTGTGTGTGTGTGTGTGTGTGTGTGTGTGTGTGTGTGTGTGTGTGTGTGTGTGTGTGTGTGTGTGTGTGTGTGTGTGTGTGTGTGTGTGTGTGTGTGTGTGTCCATGCACCCGTCTGTCTTTGAGTATCTAGTATATCAGCTTTCATCCCGTGAGGAATCTGTCGTGTCTTTCAGCATCTTCCTATTGAGACACCTGGGGAAGACAATAAGAGACGGATCACCTGCGGGAAGATATTTGAGGGGACCAGTGCGGGAAAACAAGCTGCGGAAAGACTGACGGACAGTTTGGTGTCTCTGGTACAAAAAAAACTAAAACAACAAAGATCTATTGGGAGAAAAAACACACTCAAATACAAATATACAAATAGTGTAAAAAAAAATATAGGCAGCATAATGGAATGGTGTGTTGTAAATAAAATAAATAAATAAATAATTAAATAAATAAATACATACATACATACATACTGTGGCGACCCAGAGTTTGACATGTCGGTGGCGATTACGACGTTACGTGAAGGCAGCGGACCAGCCAGTGTTTAGGGAACTTCCGGTCTCGGGTGGGGAGAGAGTGGGGATACGAGGAAGCGGACAGGACGTGTGTGTAGCTAGGAGCTGTGTGTGTAGCTAGAAGCTATGAGTGTGAACCAGGAATAAAGACTGTACCAAGTATTGCCTCTTCTCCTCCTCACTTAATGATCCCGGGAGCGGATTGTTACATTGGTGTACAGAAGTGTTAACTACGAACTTTGCCGCTCGCCTCGTGTGGTAACATCGAAAGAACAAAGAGAAAAAATAAAAAAAGTGGAACGGAGACACGGACTGTTGCTGCTCGTCGCAGAGGTTCCAGCCAGCTGCAAGCTAATCGGGCTGGATTTCCCTCAAGTAGGCCGGCTTGAGTGCTACAGTTGGCGTGTGAGAAGGGGCAAGGAGGAGCGGAGAAGAAGTGAAAATTAACGCCTTGGAGGATTGACTTGGCGTGAGCGGTTAGCTGAGTGTGCTAACTGCTAAGACATTAGCTGTGTCTGCTAAACTGCTGCAAGGCTAGCTGGTGTGCTAGCTGGGGGTTAGCTGGTGTGCTAACTGCTACAAACACCACGTGGAATGGCACACGTTGGTGGACCCTCGTCGTTGGACGGGGGGAGGGAGGAGCTACCGACTCCAGAGTTCAGCGCGGTACTGGCTGGCATGGAGACACGCCTGAAGCAGGAGTTCAGCGCGGTGCTTGCCGGCGTGGAGGCCCGCTTGATGCAGGAGATCAGACGGCTGTTGGAAGCGACGCCTGTCTGGGCAGAGGAGCTTATGAGACGGCTGCAGGAGGTCACGCAGCATGGAGAAAAGCGGACGGAGGAGCCGCAGAGACTGTGTTGGACTTGTGGAGCACAGGGTCATCTGGCGAGGTGGTGTCACAGCATTCATTCGGGGCAAACCAGGTACGTGGAGCAACGGTACTGGGGGCGCCCGGGTGTCTGTTGGTCGTGCGGGGCGTTTGGACATCTGGCCAGGGAGTGTCCAGAGGCTGTCAGAGGACAGAGGACAGCGAGAGAGGAGAGATGCGCAGGCGGCTGGCAGGTGAGACTCTGTTGGTCGTGTAAGAAGCCTGGACATTTGGCCAGGAACTGCACTGAGTCTGTGGAGGACGAAGGAGGGACACAGGCTGAAGAGAACTTTATTAGAGTCAGGGGACTGACGATTGTGTCTCCAGAGGAGAATGTGTGCAGCCGGGGGGAAGAGGTCATTCAGGTCAGGAGAGTGTGGACTGCGTGTCCAGATGGACGGGTGTTGCTAACGCCGGAGGAGCCTAGCTGCTCTGCAACCCCCACGGTAGAGGACATCATCTGCAACACTGTTACAGTCGGGAGAGCAACGCTCCTGTCTCCGGGTGAGCGAGAGGGGTCAACGCCGGAGGAACCAGCCCAACCTGACTGCTCCACACCCCCCACAATTGCGGTGCAGGAAGCCGAGGTAGAGATCGCTGACGGTTGTGTTCCCACCACTGACCTGAACACGCTCCCCCCTGGGGGAGGGGGACGGGAGGACGAGCGCGTGCAAGAGGCGGAGGAAGAGGAGTACTGTGTAGACGTGGACCGGACGGACAACGTGGACGCCATCTGGTATATCGGGGAAGATGAGTGGAGGCGCAGGCAGGCGGAGGACGCGGATATCGGTCCGGTGTATGCGTGGGTAGCAGCCGGACGCCGGCCCCCTGTGGAGAAGATTCGCACATGTTCCGGTGCCACGAAGCTACTGTGGAATATGTTTTCGGACCTGCGTCTGGAGAGTGGGCTGTTGAACACGGAGGGGTTCCAGAGGGTTGTGCCCAGCTACCTGCGGGGGGGGGGTGCTACGATGGGGACACAGGGGAGTCGGGGCCGGTCATCGGGGGGTGGAGGACACACTCCGCCGTGTTAGTCTGGAATTCTACTGGGGCGAACTCAGGGAGAATGTGCGGAGCTACTGCAGGGCGTGTGATGACTGTAGGGCACAGAGGGGGGACCGAAGAGAGTCACCCTGCGAAGGACTAACCCCACTGGGGGTTGGGAGGGACTAGAGTGCTTCAGATGGGACAGAAGCTTTGAAAGGGGGGATGGAAATGGCGGTTTAAATAATTGAAATGTGAGTGAAAATGAGTGTAAAAGGAAAGGGGGAAAATGTCAATGATGTAGATGATGGTGTGTGAAAAAAAAAAGAAAAGAAAAGACTGTTGTGGGGAATTAGAATTTAATGTGGGGATGAAAAAAGATATTGGGGAAAAGTGTTGATGTGTTGGTGTGTTTTGGTACAGGGGGATATGTGTGGGTTGTGGGTGCCCGCGTGGGAGCGGGCCTAAGAAGGGAGAGGGTAATGTGGCGACCCAGAGTTTGACATGTCGGTGGCGATTACGACGTTACGTGAAGGCAGCGGACCAGCCAGTGTTTAGGGAACTTCCGGTCTCGGGTGGGGAGAGAGTGGGGATACGAGGAAGCGGACAGGACGTGTGTGTAGCTAGGAGCTGTGTGTGTAGCTAGAAGCTATGAGTGTGAACCAGGAATAAAGACTGTACCAAGTATTGCCTCTTCTCCTCCTCACTTAATGATCCCGGGAGCGGATTGTTACAATACATACATACATACATGTAAATAAATAAATAAATAAATAAATACATACATACATAAATACATAAATACATAAATAAATAAATAAACTAAAGGTAGAAAATGATGAAATTACTTTTACATTTTTGCTCAGTTTTGCTGGACTTTAACCATTGGAAGTATTCCCCCGTCCACCGGTTGTTCAAATTAGCCCCTCCCACTGCGGCTACACCCCCTGACCTTCAGTTTCAATACTTCAAACAAAATACACGCAAACAAATCATGCTCGCCATGCTCTCGCCACTTCATGGCTCTTTAAAAATCTGAAATGCACGTCATCATTTCCATTAGGCTATTAAGGCAGACGCCACCCCCCACCCCAGCCCCCCCCCCCACCACCACCACCACCACCACCACCACACGCACACGCACACGCACACACGCACACGCACACGCACACGCACACACACACACACACACACACACACAGACAGCCATAATAGTGGGCGAGGTAATCCTAGGTAATTCTCTATATATCAAACCTCCAGGCTGAAGTTCAGAGCCGCTAATTGCACATGTGGCATCAAGTCTCGTCTTAAGAGTGAAAAATGAAGACAACGAAAAGAAAATGAGCAAGATTTACTGTAAAGCCAGGGTCAGTTGGGTTTTACAACTTTCACACACACACGCACACACACGCACACACACACACACACACACACACACACACACACAGCGGTATCGAGGCAGACAGATACTGTATGATGACATCATCGTGGTCGGTGATTCAATCGTCACCGGCGGCGACCGCGAGCCGAGCACCTGACCGCAAGCCCCGTATATCAAGACCCCTGCGGTGTGTGTGTGTGTGTGTGTGTGTGTGTGTGTGTGTGTGTGTGTATGTTCCTTTGGAGACACTGGTGTTGCCTGATGATGAAATGGAGGGGGATCTCTCTCTCCCTCCCTCCGTCTCTCTCTCTCTCTCTCTCTCTGTCTGGAAACATTGACAGCTCTATCTTTTTTTATTTTGTCTGCACGCTCCCTCGATGAATCTCATTTGTTTTTATCTTTCTTTCTCACATATCTTTTATTTGCACCTTCCCTCTTTAAAAGAAGGATGTTTGATTTTTTACTTCTAAAGCCTCACATATCAATTTACACAAACAAAACAAAAGCTGAAATCTATTGCCTAAAGGTCCCGTAAGGTCCCTGACAGGATTCTCCTTGGCTCTGACGATAAAGGAGTTGGATGCTCTATAGTGAAAGTATCAAAAAGGTCCTCGTCTAAAGGCCCAATTATACTCTAGTCCAGGGGTGTCAAACTCAATTTCATCCCGGGCCACATCAGCATTATGGTTGCCTTCAAAGGGCCGGTTGTAAATGTAACACGATATAAATGTATCAACCCTACTTGTTATCATATTACATTTCGGGCGTTTTTCTGTCCGTTCTCTGAATGCTTACGGATACGCATGAAACGGAGCAGAACCACACACACCACACTCACACATTTGACTCTCTACTGCCCACTAGTGGATGTATTGCTTAACACGATACCAACGTGAAAGATGCATGGAAGTATGGGAGATTACACCGTTTGAAACACGAGACATTTATTTTCCTATGAAAATGGAGTATAATTGGGCCTTGAATCCACACAATCCATATGAGAAAAGCAAGCCTCTAAATGAGCCGTTTGGATTTCCGTGCACGAGCACACGCTGTTATCATGCTGTATGCTAGCTAGCATTGCCTTCTTTTTTGTTGTTGCTAGCATTGACTGTGTTAGTTAGCCTAGCTCTATGCCTGCTGTATTGTCGTTAGTGGATATGGAATAAACGGTCCACGCATGTGCTGGCCTGGATCCAACAGAGAACCGACTTGTCTCTTCGTCCCCGCGTCTTCTACATACTCCAATTATGCCAAGGTATACTTTTCAATGGCATATTGATCTGTAAAGATGCTACCTTTAAAATGTTAAAATGTTTCTATTTTGCAGAAGCGCTCAAGATAACTAATTACTTGAATAATATTATATATAGCCTAAAGGTGAGTTTGTTATGCCAATAACCATTTTGTCTAAATAACCCCATGATGTGACACATCTGCTCTCACCGTCCCTCTATAACAAAGCCTCAACACAGAGTATCAGTTAGGCTACAACAGACAGTCCCATGTTGGTAGATGTATGATGTCATCAGTCTGAGACGGGTCTGAGACAGCGACCCAGCGACCTTTGGCGAGCTGTAAGTCACCACCAACGAGCCTCTGTGATCTTTCTCTCCCTCCGCCTCATAAAAGGTCATCGGTCTTCCTCGTAAATATCCAATAATGCATAATAAAAGGAGAGTGCGAGATGGGCGAGAGACCTCGACCCTATTAGCACGTTTGATTCATTCAGTCTCTGGGCGGTTATTGATCTGCGGCACCTGGTGTGGTGGATGATATTCTCTGGGGACTCTTCAGCTCTCTGGTATGGCGTCATTATATGGCAATTTTAGGTGCCAAGAATGTTCCCCTAACATTCCATTTAGGTTATGAAAATGTTACCTTGGAAAGAAAATTGCTGTGAGTTGTGTCTGTTCCCAGTTTTGTCTGTTCTGTCGCTCGTTATTAGAGGCATTGACCATGTACTTCTAATATGAATAAACACAGGAACGAGATGGGACGCGAGTCAGTCTTCCGCCCTGCTCCCTTACACCCCAAACACACCAGAAGCATATCGCCTCGTGTTTACATGGACATGAGTATCCTGGTTATTATCGGGGGTTTTAAGTATCCCGTTTTTGTGTTTCCACACGTAAACATCATATCCTGATTTCAGAAACCTGGATAAGCCCTTATCCTGGTTTTTGAAAAACCTGATTATGCTAGCTGGAGTACTCCAAAAGAAACCGGGATACTGTTGCATGTATACATCTTATCCTGGCTTCTGACTGCAGCAGACTACCTGCACAGGGCGCGCCTTGAACAAAGTCTCACTTCTGGTGCGATGAGAAAAGAGTTTTGTCTTTCGATGAAGACATAATATAATATATACATTATATATATTATATATATTATATTATAATATATATACAATCATATATTATATATATTATATTATAATATATATACAATCATATATATTATATTATAATATATATATTATATACAATCATATATATATATATATATAATATATGATTGGCAGTTTAGATGGGAGAAAGCATTGAAAAGCTGACCTATTCAAGTCTGTAGTATACATAGTGTACACGAACAGGATGAAGGTGTTGTGACTCAATTTATGAAAGAAAGAATCAGCAGCACGCAAATGGGGACAGAGCATCATGAAGAGGGAATCACACACAGTCTTGGACCAAAAAAGGTGAATGATGTCACACAAGCGAAAATAAAAAGAAATTATGATGATAATACTAAATTGTCAGGTTTGTCTTGTAAAGATCACAGCTGGTCCCTGCGCAAATAGCACGCGGTGATCAGTAACCCGAAGGGATATGAATAACCAGATTTCTGTGTTCCATGTAAACGCCATATCCCGATATGATCAAAACCCAGGATAAGCCTCATAACCAGGATACTCAAGTCCATGTAAAGGCAGTCCTTGTTGACATAGGAGACCGTTCACACCAGCCGCATCGACTCGCCTCACGATCCTGCAGAGAGAGTTTCGCCGTCGGGTCAATTTTTGGGCAAGTTGTGCCCGGCACGGAGCAAAACAGAGCGCTTCTGGTGTGAATGGCCATCATGGCTCCTCCTGCTCGACGATTCCGTGACGCGTTGCTTCGGAGATGCTTCTGGTGTGTCCCAGTTGCCAGATGAGTTATACATTCTGCTGCACCTACAGGAACTCATCCCTAAAATATTGACCTGTGAAATCTCCCTTTCCATCAGTGCCCTTCACCCCTTATCATTTGAATACTTGTTTCTTTTCAGCTCTTAGAGCTCAGGATCCGGGTTGCATATGCTTTCATTCTGAACAGAAGGGAGATTGAATAATGTGTTCATAATGTTTGTTGCCAGCCTCTCAATGGAGTTCAAAAGAAAAATGGACAATTGTCAAGATTGAGGGGAGTGGGATGGGACAGGAAATCCACTCCTGGCACCCTACTATTTATGTTATTTGAACACATTCAGGACCTATATGTAATATATCCGCTGTACTAAGTCATAAAATGACCCATGCTATGTTATCTCGTGGATTTTGGAAACGCGCTAAGTTGAAATGGCTTTTCCGACAGCTAATGCTTCAGGCAGTATTTTCTCTCCTGAGATTGATTCCGTTGAGGAAGGTCTGTTTTTGTGGGGTTAGATGAGTTTTGATGACGGGGTTTGGTGACGGCAGTCTCCGGTCTGCAGTGGCATGGAGAACGGGAACGTGCAAGCTGATCAATCCGTGGGAACCTCGGGAACCTCGGGTGTGACTGCCATGCTGGCTCCCTCTCTCCCTCTTAGCTCGGTTAGCCTCGTCTGTTACACGGTTCTTTGCTTTGTTTTGCTACAGAAGTTTAGCAGTGAGCCTGTCTTCCATGTTACCATTATCTACCATACTGATTAGTGTCACGCTCTTCAATCTGGAAATGCAAACTGCTGTGTTTTCTTTCTGTTTACACGTGGCAGCGCACGTGAGCTGGTTGGGGGCTGAGTGTCAATGTTGAAAAAAGAAGTCTAACTCCCAGTTTATTCGTTGATGAGCATTGACGTTTCGGTCATGGCGACCTTCATCATTCTGCTGAAGGTCGCTGGGAGTTAAGTCTACTTTTTGCGTCGCTGGCACAACAGACGGGTTTGTCGCCAAGCACTGTTGAACCGACTGCACGCACGAGTTCTTCTGTTGAGTGACGTCTGCTGTCAGCGCTTGCGTCAGTGCTTGTTTGGCTACATAGCAAATTATAAAATTACAGGAATTATGATGGAAAATATTGAGCTCATTTCCAAAGATCTGAGCAGTAAAGTGGAGGAGAGGAGATGTAAAGAGAGGTAAAATAGTGTATGTTTTGTTGTGACTGTATTGGAAGCTGGGAAAGTCGTACAAAAATATGGTTCAAATTAAAGTGTTGTCAGAAATGTAGAAACAGCACCCAGCAGTTTTCAAAACCCAGTGGGCTTTGTGAGACTGGAGTGGAAGCCAGTTCCCCACCAAAGCCCAGTGGATTTTGAAAGAGTTTGCTGAAAGAAAGATAGATTGCAGAATCTTCTCAACCCATAGAGTAGCATGTGATCCTTCAACTGAAGTGAAAATAGGCATTTTATCCAAATGGGAGTTACGAGGTCTTCATACAGCAATATTAATTTTAGGAATGAAAACTTAACAGGGGAATTTATTCAGTATCTCCTTTATATCTAAATACTGGGGAGTCTATAAAGGTGTAAAGCAGAGGTGGGCAAAAATAATTCACAGGGCCATACTGACTTACATCAAGTAAGTGAAGGGCCACACATTGGACATCATACCTGCCGACACTCCTGATTTTCGCGGGAGTCTCCCTATTAACCCTCTCTCCCGTTGTGATTGGTAATTTCTCGTTAATCTCCCGATATAATAGTGATACAAATCCAATCGCTGTCGCAGATGAGATTTACTAACATAATTCTGCCTTTTATTGAGTTTTTCGGGGTTGTTTTGTTTTTCTTTGAGGACGTTGGGGGCCGGATTGAGATGGCCCAGGCGCCGGGGCCGGGCCGGCCCTGGTCAGAATTCGTCCTATAGGCTATCTTTGGTCACTGTGATAATGGCCATCTTCGAACCCCTCTCACTGCGCGACGCGGGACGAGCGTTTTTGTAGCCACGACCAACGACATCTCCACGTTTCTTTCACGTTCGTCTTCTTTCATTTGGGACAGCTCAAAATCACACGGTGTGAAGAAGAGGGCTTAAGGTGGTTTGACAAGAAGACATTTTGAACATTTTGGACCTGCTGACCTCAGTGGCAGGGCTCGAACAGAGAAAAGAGAACTTACAATGCGGATCAATAAAGTATCAACCTATTATTAAACGTTGAGGAGATCCCCTTTCGCTCGGCTTTTATCAAGTTTCACACCCCAACAGCTGGTGAGCTTGAAATCAGCAGGGAGGCCTGTGTGTGTGTGTGTGTGTGTGTGTGTGTGTGTGTGTGTGTCTGTGTGTGTGTGTGTGTGTGTGTGTGTGTGTGTGTGTGTGTGTGTGTGTGTGTGTGTGTGTGTGTGTGTGTGTGTGTGTGTGTGTGCGTGCGTGCGCGCGCGTGCGCGTGCGTGCGCGCGCGCGCGTGCGTGTGAACAGCACCAGAATGTGTTTTACAGCCTGGTAAGGTACCGTCCTCGGGGCGAGCGTTGTTAGTGAACCGCATTCTTCTCTCTTCCCTATAATCACGCACAGACCCACAGTTCAGCACCGGGGCAGAGCCGGCTTGTTCGGCAACATATTGCTTTCATCACAAATGGAGAGAAGAAAAAAATTGTCTTATTGATATCTTTTTCTCATTATATCGGAATCTTTTTCTCGTTAGCGTCTAATATGCGATAGGAGTATTTGTACACACGATAGCAATATAGTTTTCAAAGCCTGTTATGGATGCTGTGTGCTTTGAAAGCTATATTGTTATTGTGTGTGCCAAGGCCCCGGTGAAAGTATCCCGCTCCGTATTAAACGGATGCTCTCTCGCTCGCTCGCTCTCTTTTTTCTCTCCATTTCTTGTCTTTCATTCCGTGATCGTCTGAGCTTTGTTTATAGATTCGTTATTAAAGGAAAGCTTTTTCTCAGGATGAAAGCCGTATGTATGATTCCGTTGCAGTCAAAGTTCAGATCGTGAATCGCTTTTTCTTTGTCCCTGAAGACACACTCATTTTGAAAGAGGCTGCATGTAGCATTTTTAAACATCAATAATCACCGTCAAATTAATTGTGACATCTCGGTAATAATTACTGTGAACAAATGAGACTATAATGGTCAACGCAATTATTGGTACAGTAGCTATAGTGCTTCTCAAAATATAAACCACATTTCCCATAAGCCCTGTTGCTTCTGACACATTTTGCTTTCTGGAATCAAATTGTCCAGAAAATCCGTCCTAACTCCTATTCCTCATGAGGTCAAGGGAAAAATGCATAGAATTCACAAGGGCTTTAGGAAAAGACGACCGCGGTGCTAAGAGGATCCAGAACGTTGTACAGTATGCTATGTATGTTAAAGCTCAATATGCGACTGAGTGATTGAAACATTGTCAGAAAGTACACGTCACACGGTTTCAAAAGCCTTTTGAAAGCCGCTGCTTGGTTACTGAGAAATATGCATTTTTCTGTGTTAGCAAGTGAATTTTGGGACAGCATTATTGGCTTTCTGTTCGTACAGAATGCATAAAGGTTGATCCAGTGTGTCGTATGCTAAAGGAGCCAAGTCCTTTTCCTTTTGAACTGAAGGTCCGTCCTTTCCTTAGAACTGGGTCCTTTCCTATAGCCTTTAGAGAATTTGAACGGCACTTACTGTATCATGGCTGCGGGTCACATCATGCAGTTAGGAACCTTCCTAAGCGGGGAAATCAATCAATCAATCAATCAATCAATCAATCAATCGACCACAGCGTTGGTCTTTCCTGAAGACCAACATGTTGGAAGTGATTTCTCCATCTTCCATCTGCTGCAGATCAGTTAACTCTTCCAGCTTTCGCTCCGTTTGTTCTGGTCGGAACACAACATCTTCCTGT
>NW_028151763.1:39018-44018 GCF_964638095.1 Poromitra crassiceps | reverse complement strand
CTCTCCTCCTCCCTCTCTCTTTCCATAATCCCAGTACAATAGCCTGTCTGTGTGACTGAAATAGCCGGTCAGGTACAGTAGTGTGTTTTCCATATGGCTTCCATTCACTCTCTGTGTATAAAGACTATATTGTGGCAAACGGAACGCGAGGCTGTAAAAACCCAACGCCGGTGACTCTTAAAATATAATGAACCTCCTCCCGATCCGCGAACCCCCGACTCCGGATCTACCCGGACCGTCTCGGGGATGTTTGGTTGCGGGTTCGATCCCCAACAACAACACGGTCACACTCCAAACTCGTTGAATACTGACTTTTGGTCACTGGGTAGCTCTTTTCATCATTCTTTTCGAAGCCACAAGACTGCATAGCCAAAAACGTGGGTTACGATTATGGTTAGGCAACGAAATCAACGTGGTTAAGGTTATAGAGAAATGGTTTGGTCATGGGTAAATCGTAAAAGAAAAAAAAAAGACCCTGCAAAATGCACCGAAACCTTCCAACTTTGTAGTTTAGGGTCTTATGTGCTTAATTGTAAGCATCAAAAAGTTTTTTTACTGAAGCTGCAGGTTCAAGTGCGCGGTACTTAGGGCTCATTCTGCATTTGCCAGCCCAGGTACTGTGACTCGCTCTTGAGCTCCAGAAATCCCACCGGCATTCCAGCGAGACTCAGCCGTTGCCGAGTGCTCACATTTGGGCTGCAGTTGAGGAAGCGGGTCGGGGAGCGACCTCGAGCTCCAGGGAGAGACAAAACGCAATTTGTTAAATGTGTGTTTCGAAAGTCTGATCGCGGCAGTTCTTTGTACTGTATGTATACATTAAACACATTATGCTCATGTTTTTCTATCTGTTGGTGGGCTATTTTCAATTATTTTTACGACATCTATGGGTCTCGGGGGGAAACAGAGTCAATGCGGAAATCTCTGCGTGGGCGGAGCTGTCTCGAGTTGCCTGGTTGCCCCGTGTCCATATACGGGTTTTGGCGTGCCTGGAAGCATCCTCGACTCTCATTGGCTATTGGCGAGCATTCTGCAGACTGGCTGCAGCCTGCTGGCATGATACGCCCCCACAGTCTCACAGCAGATAATTGCATTGAGAACATAGAGATTACAGCTCCTAATTTTATATACTTGGCGACATTCAATTCAGTTCAAATTTGGGTTGTTAATAACACATTTTCCTGTGGTGTGACAAACTCAAAACACATATTTATGTTGGTTTCCACACACAGTCCCATGGCATCGATTTCAGACGTGGGAGTTCTATAGAAGTCTATTGGACTACCCTGCATGTTGTGGGAGTTCTATATAAGTCTATAGGACTACCCTGCATGTTGTGGGAGTTCTATAGAAGTCTATAGGACTACCCTGCATGTCGTGGGAGTTCTATAGAAGTCTGTTGGACTACCCTGCATGTTGTGGGAGTTCTATAGAAGTCTATAGGACTACCCTGCATGTTGTGGGAGTTCTATAGAAGTCTATTGGACTCTGCACATTGTGGGAGTTCTATAGAAGTCTGTTGGACTACCCTGCATGTTGTAGGAGTTATATAGAAGTCTATAGGACTACCCTGCACGTTGTGGGAGTTCTATAGAAGTCTATAGGACTACCCTGCACGTTGTGGGAGTTCTATAGAAGTCTATAGGACTATAGACTATAGTTCGATAGAAGTCTATAGGACTACCCTGCACGTTGTGGGAGTTCTATAGAGGTCTATAGGACTACCCTGCATGTTGTGGGAGTTATATAGAAGTCTATAGGACTACCCTGCACATTGTGGGAGTTCTATAGAAGTCTATTGGACTCTGCACAATGTGGGAGTTCTAGAGTCTGTTGGACCACCCTGCACGTTGTGGGAGTTCTATAGAAGTCTATTGGACTACCCTGCACGTTGTGGGAGTTCTATAGAAGTCTATTGGACCACCCTGCACATTGTGGGAGTTCTATAGAAGTCTATTGGACTACCCTGCATGTTGTGGGAGTTCTATAGAAGTCTGTTGGACCACCCTGCACGTTGTGGGAGTTATATAGAAGTATATTGGACTACCCTGCACGTTGTGGGAGTTCTATAGAAGTCTATTGGACCACCCTGCACGTTGTGGGAGTTCTATAGAAGTCTATTGGACTACCCTGCACGTTGTGGGAGTTCTATAGAAGTCTATTGGACCACCCTGCATGTTGTGGGAGTTCTATAGAAGTCTGTTGGACCACCCTGCACGTTGTGGGAGTTCTATAGAAGTCTATTGGACTACCCTGCACGTTGTGGGAGTTCTATAGAAGTCTATTGGACCACCCTGCACGTTGTGGGAGTTCTATAGAAGTCTATTGGACTACCCTGCACGTTGTGGGAGTTCTATAGAAGTCTATTGGACTACCCTGCACGTTGTGGGAGTTCTATAGAAGTCTATTGGACCACCCTGCACGTTGTGGGAGTTCTATAGAAGTCTATTGGACCACCCACGTTGTGGGAGTTCTATAGAAGTCTATTGGACTACCTTGCACATTGTGGGAGTTCTATAGAAGTCTATTGGACCACCCTGCATGTTGTGGGAGTTCTATAGAAGTCTATAGGACTACCCTGCATGTTGTGGGAGCTCTATAGAAGTCTATTGGACTACCCTGCACGTTGAAAAATGAGGAGAAAGGGCTACCCAGTGCCAATGTCACACCAAGGGGTCCTGACCCAACGTCAGTACCTCAAGAGTTGGGAGTGAGTATGGGTTGATTCTTGTCAACAGAAACAGGTCGACTCGATTTCCAGCTGTGCCATCTGAAAAATGTGTCCACACACACACACACACACACACACACACACACACACACACACACACACACACACACACACACACACAGTCACACACACACACACACACACACACACACACACACACACACACACACTCAGAGACTTTGAGTAATATTCTGGGCTCATAGGCATTAATATCAGGCAGTGATATAATTACTCCCGAGAGCTCTGACCTTTTTAAGTGGGATGGAAAACAAAGGCAGCGTTAAACAGCCGCCCGCGAGCACACACACACACACACACACACACACACACACACACACACACACAGACACACACAGACACACACGCACACACACACAGACACACACGCACACGCACCCGCACACCCACACACACGCACACACACACACACACACACACATACACACACACACACACACACACACACACACACACACACACACACACAGTCACACACACACAGTCTCACACACACACACACACACACACACACAGACACAAAGGCACACACACACACACACACACACACACACACACAGACACACTCACGCACACACACACACACACACACACACACACACACACACACAGGGGGCGTCTCACTCCTGGACCAACACAAATAAAAGGGCAGAAAAAAATCATTTTGGTAGAAATGTATAGCGCTGACTGCCAAGGCCAAGGTCCTCGCTTTTATCACAATAAATCATAGCAAAGAGTTGGAACCATGTGTGTGTGTGTGTGTGTGTGTGTGTGTGTGTGTGTGTGTGTGTGTGTGTGTGTGTGTGTGTGTGTGTGTGTGTGTGTGTAGGTGTGTGTGTGTGTGTGTGTGTGTGTGTGTGTGTGTGTATGGGTGTGTGCGTGTGTCTGTGTGTGTGCGTCCATTGTGTGTGTCTGCCCTCCAACTAAGAGCTTGATAACTTTCCAGCTACTGAAAACATTTATTTATTCTTTCCTCCCTCATCTTATACAAATGGTCCTCAGCTGTCAATGGAAGGAGTGTGTGTGTGGGTGTGTGTGTGTGTGTGTGTGTGTGTGTGTGTGTGTGTGTGTGTGTGTGTGTGTGTGTGTGTGTGTGTGTGTGTGTAGGTGTGTGCGTGTGCGTGTGCGTGTGCGTGTGCGTGTGCGCGTGCGTGTGCGTGTGCGCGTGTGTTTTCAGGCAGCAAGAGTGCCCTCTATGGGTTCAAACCTGCTTTTTGGGGGAAGGGGCCTCACATGAATGGTCAATTTGGTTGTCTGTTAGGTCATGGTCAAAAACGTGATCATTAGCTAACGCCAGAGCGTTAGAAGAGTTGCAACATCTCCATTCACTCCAATGGACCAGTTTTTAGCGAGGGTCTGTTTGTGATGTACTTTTGAAAGGGCCTGACATTTAACACATTGACTGCCAGCCGTTTTTTTTTTGCTGTAGGTAGCTTTTGCCAAGCCGTTTTTTGAGGATTCTGGCATGATTCTGGCTCATTTTACAAGAGCCGAGGATTCTTTTCTGCTTGGAGTTTGTCAACACAAAGTTCACAAAAGTACTAATAGAATGTGTGCTTTCTCTGTCTAAAAGAGTTAGTTTGTAGAGTTAGTAGTTATGTAGATATTAGCCGTTGAGTACAGCATGGTTTTAGCGTCTGAGAGTGAAAGCTGAGATAATCGCAGTTTTGTGAAATTCAATCAAACAGGCAGAACAGTCACTTTAACCATTTATTTTTGGCATCAGTGAGAGATCAGACATCCAAACAATATAGTTCTGAACGCCCTCTCCTTCAACTCCTCCCTCCGTGGGCGTGTCTAGTGGCTTTCAGCCTGCGTTTGTCACAAGCGAGTGTTCTGCTGCTGCTGCTGCTGCTGCGAGTTTGAGCAGCCTCCCTCCCTGGCAGCGAGTTTGAGCAGCCTCCCTCCCTGGCAGCGAGTGTGGATAGGTCTCACTCGTCTCTTGGGTTTGAGAGCCCCGATGAAGCCCCGTGCGACTCTAGGCTTTATGCTGCCCACCCAGTCCATTTCTGGAACCCCCCACCGCAGCAGCGCGAAAGCGTCCCCGCCTACAGTATGAGAATGAGGCTCGTTCGTTTCTGACTGTAAAATCGCCAAGCCATTTCCTTGAGAATGGAGGAAGCAGCCGCGGGAGGCGGCTGCTTTTGGTTGACTTTCTCTCTGTCGGGAGAGGACCATCGCCACCTAGCTGGTCGGTAAAATAGATTATACACATTCAATACTTCCAATATCTCCATAGGAGACGCGGGGGGCA
>NW_028151763.1:31518-34018 GCF_964638095.1 Poromitra crassiceps | reverse complement strand
AGACGCTGGGTTAGCTGGCTCAGCCGGGGGCGTGGTCAGGGTGGGGTAAAACCCCCCGTTCTATCCATTCAGCAAAGTTAGAATTTAGCTGATAGCATAGCCCAGGCAGACACGATCGGGGATTTAACCACCGCAGTAAACGCACATCTGAGCAGACGTCTTGTCTTCTACTCTAGAACCCCCAAACCTGTAGTTTAGAGCCACAGCACCATCTTTTGGCGAGTCAGCCAATGAGATATATGGGCGGTTTTACCGCACTCGCGCGCCAGCCGTTTAACATTTTGTGGGCGTTCCCAGACATGTGGACTGTCTCTATGATACAAAGCAAGTTGGACATCGGCAAAGCCTTGCTTTAGAAATTATACATGGGTGAACTTTAAGGAGGAAGGAGAGAAAAAATGGAAAGATGGAGAACGCAGAGAGAAAGAGAGGGGGGGGGGCAACAAGAAAAGGAAGAAGAAAGAAAGAAAGAAAGAAAGAAAGAAAGAAAGAAAGAAAGAAAGAAAGAAAGAAAGAAAGAAAGAAAGAAAGAAAGAAAGAAAGAGTGCCATCACTGTAGGAGGGGATATTAAAGTGAGGGAATACAGAGGGGGAAATATATAGGCTTATTGAAAGAAAAAAGCAGCAGAAGAAATAAAGGAATGAAGTCAATGGATTTGGAATGGTTTTGGCCGGAACACTTTTCCAACTTTCTTTTTCTTTCCCTTTTCTTTTTTCCAAAGCCGGTCCGCCGTCGGCTGCTCCTGCCATTCCAGGCGGCATTCCGCGGGCTTCTAATGTTTCAGGGCAAGGTAGGGACCCACACACACACACGCACACACGCACACACACACACACGTGCACACACACACACGCACACACACACACACACACACACACACGCACACACACACGCGCACAGACACACACGCACACACAGACAGACACACACACACACACACACACACGCAGGGCAGCTAACCACATTAAGGGTGGATGAAAATATTAAGCCGACGCTGGTCTCTCCCTGTTGGCACCGGCTTTGCCCAGACTGGTGAAGCTTACAGCAAAACAGAAACCACTTAGTGAGCTATAGACCCCCGACCACGGACACACACACACACACACACACACACACACACACACACACACACACACACACACACACACACACAGTACACACACACACACACACACACACACGGACTGGGCACTCAGACCTGCATGCGAGCGTGCAAACTGGATCTTTGCAGCGTGACAGCTCTCAGGTTAACAGCACGTCAGGGGAACGGGGATGTTAGTGTGTGTGTGTGTGTGTGTGTGTGTGTGTGTGTGTGTGTGTGTGTGTGTGTGTGTGTCAGGTTAACAGCACGTCAGGGTAGCGGGGATGTTAGTGTGTGCCGTGCGTGTGTGTATGCGTGTGTGTGTGTGTGTGTGTGTGTGTGTGTGTTTGTGTGTGTGTGTGTGTGTGTGTGTGTGTGTGTGTGTGTGTGTGTGTGTGTGTGTGTGTGTGTGTCAGGGTAGGGTGGATGTTGGTGTGTCTGGGAGCGTCACGGTGGTCTGGGATCAAGCCCTGGTGGTGCTGGCACTGAGCGATATCAATAAAGTTTTGTGACATGGAACGGTCTGGAAGAAAGTCGTGCGGAGGGGAGGGTAAGTCGTGCGGAGGGAGGGTAATAGTTCTCCCTAAACCGAAAATGCTGTCCTCATCGTGCTAGCTGAAACACAGGTGAAGTTTGTCCACACACAGGGAGGTTGCCACAGTAGCACAACTCCATAGCAGCCTTCTCCAGTACCATCATTTTGTGAAAATTGTAACTACAGCTGATTGATTTGCAAAACATAAGGGTGTGTATAAATGTATTTCTATTCACACTGTCATTTTTTTGGGTTGTTTTGGAACTCTGAAGAACTGTCCCCATTGACTTCAGTTGTTTGGGAGAAGGCTGCTACAGGACGAGGCTGTGCTGGCAACCTCCCTGTGTTTTATGGACTCATACATTTCACCTGTGTTTCATTTGATATAAGGGGGAGTAAGGATCATTTTTGGGTCAACTCATCTCAGACAGTCATGACGCTGTGGGTCACGACCCCTCGGCACAATATACAGACAAAAAGGCTCGCCTATGTTCTCCTCATACTCAACACATTCTCAGCAGAACTCCCACAACGAGTGAAAGCGATGCCACCGGTCATGTCCGTTAAATTGGAAATGTTGCCGCATTGGTTAACTTTAGGCACCTAAAACAACTTGGTTGGGCTTAGTCAGGAATATTGCAATCCCATTCAGCTGGACTGCCTGCTGCGCACCGCAGGACTTGACAAAGCAGTTAAATTTGATGCATTGGGAACGAGAATGGACTGGTACTGCATCTGAAGCTTCAATTCATATTCATATTCTTCAAATACTAGTCTATTTTTAAATTCTGCTTATTTTCTGCTTATTTTACTATCGCATTTACTACTGTTTATCTTATGCTATGTGTGTTATGTGAGCGAGCTACTGTAACTTGTCCCAATT
>NW_028151763.1:0-31318 GCF_964638095.1 Poromitra crassiceps | reverse complement strand
GCAGCATAATATGTGGTTGAATTGATAATCAAATATGCAAGTTATTTCTTGTAATTTAACTACTTGCATGAACTAAAGTCTGTGGAATTCCATAAATTTGGATGCATTCTGACTGAAACATGGTATCGGTACCAGACATGACTTGTGAGTGTCACATTCACAAGTCTGAAGTTGTAAATCCAGTTGAACTATAGAAGTTTTTGCTGAATTTACAAGCAAGCCAACCATGGTCTTTGCAGCATAATATGTGGTAGAATTTATAATAAAATATGCAAGTTATTTCTTGTAATTTAATTAATTGCATGAACTAAAGTCTTTGGAATTCCATAAATTTGGATGCATTCTGACTGAAACATGGTATCGGTACCAGACATGACTTGTGAGTGTCACATTCACAAGTCTGAAGTTTTAAATCCAGTTGAACTATAGAAGTTTTTGCTGAATTTACAAGCAAACCAACCACAGTCTTTGCAACATAATATGTGGTAGAATTTATAATCAAATATGCAAGTTATTTCTTGTAATTTAATTACTTGCATGAACTAAAGTCTGTGGAATTCCATAAATTTGGATGCATTCTGACTGAAACATGGTATCGGTACCAGACATGACTTGTGAGTGTCACATTCACAAGTCTGAAGTTGTAAATCCAGTTGAACTATAGAAGTTTTTGCTGAATTTACAAGCAAGCCAACCACGGTCTTTGCAGCATAATATGTGGTAGAATTTATAATCAAATATGCAAGTTATTTCTTGTAATTTAATTACTTGCATGAACTAAAGTCTGTGGAATTCCATAAATTTGGATGCATTCTGACTGAAACATGGTATCGGTACCAGACATGACTTGTGAGTGTCACATTCACAAGTCTGGAGTTGTAAATCCAGTTGAACTATAGAAGTTTTTGCTGAATTTACAAGCAAGCCAACCACGGTCTTTGCAGCATAATATGTGGTTGAATTGATAATCAAATATGCAAGTTATTTCTTGTAATTTAACTACTTGCATGAACTAAAGTCTGTGGAATTCCATAAATTTGGATGCATTCTGACTGAAACATGGTACCGGTACCAGACATGACTTGTGAGTATCACATTCACAAGTCTGAAATTGTAAATCCAGTTGAACTATAGAAGTTTTTGCTGAATTTACAAGCAAGCCAACCACGGTCTTTGCAGGATAATATGTGGTTGAATTTATAATCACTATATGCAAGTTATTTCTTGTAATTTAACTACTTGCATGAACTAAAGTCTGTGGAATTCCATAAATTTGGATGCATTCTGACTGAAACATGGTACTGGTACCAGACATGACTTGTGAGTATCACATTCACAAGTCTGAAGTTGTAAATCCAGTTGAACTATAGAAGTTTTTGCTGAATTTACAAGCAAGCCAACCATGGTCTTTGCAGCATAATATGTGGTTGAATTTATAATCAAATATGCAAGTTATTTCTTGTAATTTAATTACTTGCATGAACTAAAGGTGTGTGAAATTTCCATAAATGTTGTGGAATTCTCACTCAACATGGAATTGGTACCTGACATTTACTTGTGAGTGTTCATTGTAAAGTCTGAAGTTGTCAATGAAGTTCAGCAACTAAAGTTCCTGCTGAATTTGTTGGCTTGCTTGTAAATTGAGCAAAAACTTCAGTTGTTCAACTGTATTTACAGCTTCAGCCATGTGAATGTAAGACCCACAACTTAATGTCAGGTACCGACACCATGTTTCAGTAAGAATTCCACAAAATCTAGGGGAATTCCACACACTTTAGTTCATGCAAGTAAATATATTACATGAAATAACGTGCACATTTGCTTATAAGTCAACCGCAGATTATGCTGCAAAGACAGTTGTTGGCTTGCTTGTAAATTCATCAGAAACTTCAGTTGTTGAACTGGATTTACAACTTCAGACTTGTGAATGTAATACTCACAAGACAATGTCTGGTACTGATACCATGTTTCAGTGAGAATTCCCCAAAAATTAATGGCATTCCACACACTTTAGTTCATGTAAGTAATTAAATTACATGAAATAACCTGTACATTTTCTTATAAGGTCAATTTCAAATTCTGCTGCAAAGTCAGTTGTCAGCTTACTAATAAGTACAGCAGAAACTTTAGTTGTTCAACTGTATTTACAGCTTCAGACGTGTGAATGTAAGACCCACAACTTAATGTCAGGTACCGATACCACGTTTCAGTAAGAATTCCACAAAATCTAGGGGAATTCCACACACTTTAGTTCATGCAGGTAAATATATTACATGAAATAACTTGCACATTTGCTTATAAGTCAACCACAGATTATGCTGCAAAGACAGTTGTTGGCTTGCTTGTAAATTCATCAGAAACTTCAGTTGTTGAACTGGATTTACAACTTCAGACTTGTGAATGTAATACTCACAAGACAATGTCTGGTACTGATACCATGTTTCAGTGAGAATTCCCCAAAAATTAATGGAATTCCACACACTTTAGTTCATGTAAGTAATTAAATTACATGAAATAACCTGTACATTTTCTTATAAGGTCAATTTCAAATTCTGCTGCAAAGTCAGTTGTCAGCTTACTGATAAGTGCAGCAGAAACTTTAGTTGTTCAACTGTATTTACAGCTTCAGACTTGCGAATGTAAGATCCACAACTTAATGTCAGGTACCGATACCACGTTGCAATGAGATTTCCAAAACATTTAAGGGAATTCCACACACTTTAGTTCATGTAAGTAATTACATGAAATAACCAGTACATTTTCTTATAAGTTGAATTTCAAATTCTGCTGCAAAGTCAGTTTACTGATGACTTTGCAGCAGAATTTGAGATTGACCTTATAAGCAAATGTACAAGTTATTTCATGTAATTTAATTACTTACATAAACTAAAGTGTGTGGAATTCCCTTAAATTTTGTGGAATTGTTACTGAAACATGGTATTGGTACCTGACATTGAGTTGTAATTGTTACATTCACAAGTCTGAATTTGTAGATCCAGTTGAACAACTGAAGTCTCTGCTGAATTTCATCAGTAAGCTCACAACTGACTTTGCAGCAGAATTTGTTGTTTATTTTATAAGCAAATGTACAAGTTATTTCATGTAATTTATTTACTTGCATGAACTAAAGGTGTGTAAAATTCCAATAAATGTTGTGCAATTCTCACTGAACATAGTATTGGTAGAAGGAAGAATGAAACACTACACAAACGATGTAAGAGAAATTTAACTATATTTTAAAGAACCAATATTTAAAACAGATAAACTGTTCTTCATCAGGGTATGAGCGTGAAAGTAAGTGTGATGGGTTTATAAAGAGCTGAGTTGTGCAGTTTGAAATTACAACGATTTAAATGTGCAAATGAAATTTACTTGTTTACATCGAGGTTAGTAGTTGGAAAATGAGGTTAGTAGATACATATATAAATACGATGAGGTAATAAACTAAAAGTGAGTGACGTGGGTTTATAAGGAGCTGTGTTACGGTTGCAAATAACAAAGATTTGAATGTGCTTTATTACCTCATCGTATTTATATATGTATCCACTAACCTCATTTTGAAACTACTCCTAACATCGATGTAAATAAGATAATTTCATTGGCACATTCAAATCTTTGTTATTTGCAACCGTAACACGGCTCTTTATAAACCCATCCCACTTACTCTCACGCTTATATCCTGATGAAGAACAGTTTATCTGTTTGAAATATTGGTTCATTAAAATATAGTTAAATTTCTCTTACATCGTTTGTGTAGTGTTTCCTTTCTTTGTTCTATTTATTTACACAACTGCACTTGCATTGGAAATCACTGACAACAGTCACATCTTTCAATCTGTTGTAAGCACGTCCTATAAACGACAACGTTATTGTGGTAATTTCCTAATTCGTATCATCATAGTATTGGTACCTGACACTGACTTGTACATTGACTTGTAAGGTAGTCTGCCATAAGTTAGTCATAAACCAAATGAGAAAAGTTTGGCACCAGATCCTATTCATGTAACATTTATGACTAAGATTACAATTTCGTACAATTTTGCTGTTTTCACAGTTTCATGCCATATTCAGGGTCTCAAATAAAAGTTCTTCAATCAGTTGCACATGAGTGATATTAATTTGTTGGTAGTCTGGCATACAATAGTCACAAACCAGATGAGAAAAATTTGGCACCAGACCCTATTTAAGGAACATTTATCACTAAAGTTTCAAAATTGATCGTTTTTTTGGTTGCATGCTTGTCTGTTTTTCTCATTGAGATATAAACAATACTGAATTAAACTATATCCAGTCCAAATCGAACAAAAGATAGCAAATGTCATGGTGAATCGACACATATCTTGTTTGAAATAAAAGGGCGAGATTTTCCCATGTTACAGCCAAATTAAGATCGCCAATTTGAAAAGCGAATAAAAGCGCTTATGGTAGCGAATGGGTTAACACTTAAACTCATTAATTAAGAAACGTAAGGACATATTTGTATTCTGCACACACTTTATCGTTAACAGAGTTTTCTGATGCAAGTTGTAGCTATAGTAGGGTGAATGCAGGGTGATTGCTGCAGGACGATAGTTTTCTAATTTTCATATTTTCAACATACTGTTCATTGGCACACCTAATTCATATGTTTCTCAGCGCTCGTGCTACATGTCGGTTCCGGTGTTATCTGTATATTATAGCATATACACTCATGCCGCCAGCCATATTTTGTTTTCTACCACGACCATCGTTTGGCTTTTCTATAAATTGCTACTGGCATGGTGTCTGTTTCGGATGGTCCTTTCTCGTTTTGATTGGGATTTATAACATCGTACAGTTAATCCTGCAAGTAATTAAATTATATCACTGAAATAGACATGAATTGGTGTTGAAATATTCGAGTTCATTGTTCTAAAATTGACGATTTTCAGAGTATTTAAACTTTGGCTAGTTTTGGTAGATTTTGAGACTGATTCTCATAAAAAGCACACCTCTAATGAAAGGTTGACACCAACGAAAAGGCATCTATTGAACAGCAATGTTCTTGAGCCTTTTAAGGGTGCCTCTATAAGTGTTCCAAATGTTATTGTTCCTGAATCAAAGGCTTCTGAGATAGATTTGGACAACCAGCGTTTGGACAACCGGCGTTTGGACAACCGGCATTGGTAAACGGCAGGTACCAAACGTATTAGTAGGACAAGGGTTAAAACATATATATTTTTTACTTTAGCAAAAAAACATTAGACTTTTGGAAGAAATTTTTGGACATAAGGTATCTGAGAAAAAATCTGCCTAGTTCGCACATTAAGGAGTTACTACTTGTTCTTAATTGGTTTACGGTGATTTGGGTTTTTAACATTGGTTAAGTGGCTTTAGAAGCTGTTTCATGTCAACATTCTGATGAATGTCTTCTTCCAAATCGTGGCACAGATAAGATAATTTGAAGGATATCGAGGCAATTATACCCTTTCTCCTTCTCGTCTAGTACTGTATGAATATAAAAATCTTATGAGGTGTAATGGCTGCATTGCGTTCTGCTTATATTAATTGTGAAAAACATAGTCATCACAACGATTGACTGATCACCATGTAGAAGCAATACAGATAGCTGTCAGCGGGTATAGGTAGCGGCCAGCATGTACATATAGCAGCCGGCGGTGTAACATGAAAGCGGCCGGCGGCATATTAATCATTAATCCACTAACACCGGCCGGTATCTGTACCCGCTGACGGCTGTCATGATACACCCACCGCCGGCCGCTATTTGTACCCGCCAAACGCTATCTGGACCCGCCGGTTGTATAGCTTCTCCAGGTGCTGATGCGATTGATTGACAATAATTCAGGTGGTTTATGGCCTGTCTGAACTCTAACGAAAATAGTAAAAAACGTTATTTTCCAATATTTGCTACATTTATGCAGAGATGGCGTTGCGATTTGGTACAACTGCTGAGGATAATCGACGAAGTTGCAATTTTTCTTTTTTTTACAATAAACGTATAATTTTTATAAATGATTAAACGGCAATAGGTAGGAGTTGATGTAGAAAAACAAAATTTTGCACAGTGTTGTACCTTTAGACGGCCAATAGTTATTACTCCGGCACTTACCGATATTTAAATATTTTTTGTCATTTACATAAAAAATCATCTAATTAGCATAAATGACCTAAATTAAATTTATGTCGGTTTCGGATTAATTTAAGTTATGTAGCATTGGTATAATTCACATGCCAAATCTTGGCTGTCCCCGATTATCTCGACCTATTGCCGTTTGTGCATCATTTTGCAAGGCTACATGCGCAATGTGAAAATCTGGTCAAATATGCTTCACTCTTCTAGAAATCACAAATGTAATTAATGTAAAAAAAATGAAGTTTCCAGAACTAAAATGCAAGGAAATAAACAGAAATGTGATTTTTAGACTCTGGAATATTTACAACAGGCCATAAACCACATGAGAAAGAGGATCTTAATTTGTTTCCACACAATAGTAATCTGAAATTATGGCGTGTTTACCCGGAGCGTGTATAGCTATATGGATGGGCTAACTTTTGAAATTTAATTTTCAACAACTTTATTTGAAATAGGAGGAGGATGTTCGAACCGCGCCATCCGCTCGAATTTCATTTCCATTTATTTTGTTTTTGACAAACAAAATATTGATGAGATGCAAAATAAGAATATTCTTTGCAATTAAGTTTTTGCATTAAAATGCAGTTCCAACAGTTTTTTATTGGAAATTGAATGGAAGCAAAATCGCTTTAATAACATAATATAATTAATTTTGCCGTTGTAACGTAAAAAATCATTTGTAATTAAAATTTCGAAAAACTTCCGGTCAGGGAATTGATAACATATCCAAATGGCTTAATTATGTTAATTTAAATTAATCTTTTATTAGAATTTTGTTAACTTAAAAAGGAGAAAATTTTGCTTTGTTGCACCTATTAATATTTTTCTGTTGAAATATATTATTTGCAAAGTAATTGCTGAAAATTATCTGACAAAGAATCAGAGGTATTTCGGTAACTATTTTTATGCGGCAGAAATTTTCAAAGATTGAAATGAAATAACGATAATATTTTCTGTTTGAATTTCAGTTATTTCCGAAATCATATCGAAGGTAATTCCCGAAACTTCCTGACAATATTTCCAAATAGTGAGAAAAATTAATGAATTATTTATTTTCGGGGGATTTCGAAAGATTAAAAAGGAGTAGAATTGCCTTACTTATAAAGTTGAATATTTGGCTGTGTCTACCGGTATTTTAACTTTTCAGGCCTAAGTACCGGTAGTCAACTCTGTTATAACACAACGGCACAGCGCTGCCCGCGGATAATTCCTAATTAAAGGTGACTCGCGATCCTTATTAAAATTAATATGTTGATAGCCCCACCCAGCCTTAAACAGGCACCTAAACCTAACTTTGGGCCTGTTTTTAACCTACTGATACAGGGTTAGGACGCCTAACTTTGGGCCTGTTATTAAACCTACTGATATAGGGTAGAGTCAGAGTGCCAGTGCAGGTAGTGCATTAGCTGTGCAGTAGCCACTCCGTAAATATTTTATAGGGTACTGTTAATAATGCCTATAAACTTCTGAATGTGGACTCAATTTGGATTGAGGAAACGAAAACTGTGCAAACAAAGAAAATACAGGGAAAATAATTGAATTATCTTCCTTCCTATCTTGAGGATGATTTTAAAACAAATGGGATTATATTAGGAACCACACCTCATTGTTATTTAATGTTTTCTAATTACTGTTCTGTTTTCACTGTCTGTGTGGCTAGTTTAAATATTTACCTGACCTTTCTGACATGAACCAACTTTGTTGTTGTAGTTTATTCAACATATGCCATTAGCTAAATAAAACAAAAAAAGAGAAAAGATACTTATTGATTATATCATATTTTACATACATTTTCCAATATATATAATTATATAAATATATATCAATAGATAGCTCAAATATTGCTTGTCATACCTATCAATTAAATTTTAAGTTTGAGTATCAATAAAGTCAGACTAGAGCGAGCTGGAGTGGTGATTGTCTGTTCAGCTTCGAAATAATATATCTAAAAAAAAAACGTAAACATACATATTTTAAAATTAATTCATCTCTCTCTTGATGCCGAGTTAAATGGCCTTTCGTTTCATAAACTGAGTTTTTGGACCAATATTTTACAAGGAATTCGATGGCGTGCTTAGTTTTTTATTCCCGTAAACCATTTACTTTAAAATCTGGCAAACGGTTCTGCAAATTATAAAATTGTGAGTTGCGTGATCCCAGTCGGATCATCGAATGCTACCCTGCTGTTCGATACTGAATAGAAATAACAATAGCGGTTGCTGTTAGCTGCCCACTGTCATGGGTTGATTTTACAAATATACTTTTAAACTTTTAAGAACTACTTTGAAACATTTATACATGTTGATCTGTTTCCTAGAAAACGTCAGTGAATCCTATTTTAATTCTGATTTTAACGATATAAATTTTAACTCGAAATTGCCATGGCTTGTATTTTTTAATATTTTTTATACAGTTGTAATATAATTTCCAAATATTTTGCGATGCAACTACAGAAAACTTAATTTATTTCAATCAAATGATAGCTCTTGGTAAAAATGGCAGTGATATTCGGTTTCATTACAAGATGCTGATATAAAATAACATATTATTTATAAAAATCGAACAAAGTTTACTATCACAAAATATACACACAAACTCTTCAGCGTGATAGATTTTATACCCGTAAATAATGCAAAAACATAGAAGCCTTAAAGGGTTAAGGTATCCAAAAATGCATATGTTTGACACAATTTCATTGATAATTATTTTTAAAGTATCACTTTTCAAAATTCAACCAAAGAATTACCAGAATTTTCTTTTGAAAAATAATAAAAATTTAAAAAAAATTTAAAAAATTTGGAGAAAAAAAAATTTGGACAAATTTTTGAGAAAAAAATCTGACAAAAATACAACCGAAAAAAGCTAGAGGAAATGCTTTAGGAAATATTTTTCAGATTTATTTTTTTGAAAAAAAAAATGTGAAGAAATTTAGAGAAAAAAAAATTTGGACAAATTATTTATTTTTTTAAATCGGACCACTCCCAAATATTCTCAAAAGAATTGTTGAAAACATTTGAGCCACACCCAATATTTATTGAGATGGAAACAAACAAATAAATTTCAGCTCAGCATTAGCAACCAAAAGGTTATGTGATTATTTCTCTTAGCAGCGTGTGATATGCAAGTCAGCGTACTGATATCACATGCTGATTTCCTATTGAATTTGGGGTGATCCATCGCGCGCATTTAAACCTTATCCCTTTCAACCATATTCACACAAGGAATAAACCCGGTTAGAATGATGCTTGCTGGCGACACAACTCTTCAGTAACGCTACCGCACGTTTTCTCTAATTGTCAAGTTGTTTTTGAAGCACCAAGGTGATGCCACAATACTGTCCAGGACTGCCTTGCAAAAAACATCACTGAACGTTCATGAAATGATCTGCAGCTTTCAAAAGCTAATTTGGTAGATTCAACATCAGATGCTATGAATCATCAGCATAAACTAAAAATTGTTTTAAATCATAATTACTTATAACAATTCCTTTAACATCATTATCTTCTCGTATTTGAATAAACAAAATCTCTACACAAAGAATGAAGAGGTAGGCGGGCAAGGGATCGCCCTGCCGAGTGCCTCGTTGTAATTGGAAATATCCTGTAGAATGGCCATTATTCGTAGCACTACTTTCAGGGTTTTGCAAAATAGTTTTGATCCATTATTTAATCATTTGTTGTCTGAACCCTCAGAACCCAAAGGATTCTAATGTTACAAAAATAAAAGAATGGTCTATCGAGTCAAAGTCGAAATCGGCAAGGAATAATATTCCGTTTTCATCAGCAAATCCTAATACGCATTTAATAATCAAATTGATTCTCCTGTGTATCTTCCATTTACAGATGCTGTCTGATGACTAATTTAATTGATTTTATGGAAGTAACACTGATTGATGCTTACAATGTGATAGAAAATTGTAAGAGAATGGACATTCGTGTCAGGTAGTCATCAAATGTTAATTCCCATTGTAATTAGGTGTCAGTGACACATATATCTGCATACCACAGTGCATTACTATCCCACAGGAGGACCTCAACACAATCTTCAAAATTAAAACTCATACTTACCTGACAGGGAGGCCGTAGCTTGATCACGAAGGAGGTTCCTCCAGGGGGAGGCCAACCATTGCACTTAGGTTGGTTGAACCCTGCGATCACCTCTAGCGTGGGTGACTCGACTGTACAATTTCTGGTAGTGGGGACCTGCGTACGCGCTCGTCCCCTCCAAATACTTGCAAAAATATAGTCCCACTTCTATACATGTGAGCGTCGTTATTGCGGTTTATTAATCGGTCTGAGTTTTGCACCGTGATATACAAGACCGAGGTCACAAAGTACAGAGCGAGCTTACAAGTCTGTGCATAGAAACCGAGGTCTTCTATATCATGGTACAAAACTCGTAGCCGGTTAATAAACCATTTATTATATAGTAATATTAACGCTAACGAATTTCGCGAAAATGGGCGGTTTTGGGGGATTTTTTTCCACAAATCAAAAATGTTTTTCTGGTGTTTTTTGACAATTTTTAACTTTTTTTAAAAATTCCGAAATTTCGCGGATTTTTTTTCTCGCAAATTTTGATCGAAAACGATTTTTAAGGTTTTCTGACAATTTCCGTTTTCATTAAAATTTTCACGGTCCGCGGTCGTATATGGAAGAATACAGACTGATACAAGGACTGGCTGTAAACCTATCATATTGTAGGAAAGCCAGTCCACGCCTCATACAGTTGGTATGCTATATAATAATAGATGTTAGGAGGGATGCTGGGGGGTGTTAAGGGAATGCCGGCAGGGGGATGGGAAGTTTATCTCACTGCCTTTCATAATTTTTAATCAAAATGTATTTGATTATCATGCTTATCTTTGTTGTTGTACAGAAATGTTCAGAAAATAGGATGACGTCATCAGCAACAACCTCCAGTGCCATTTACTATGCATGCAGATGGTGGAATTAATGTTTCCCTGACCTCGTTATCGCTTCTCGGCCTATTGGCTAAGATCAAGTGTAGTATCTGTTCTTATCAGCTTAATTTCTGATATGTAATCTATTCGATTACTTCTAAATTAACCTTATTTTTGTCTCCAGGCCAAGGGTCAGAGGCTTGCCTCGCCCTGGCCACGGGTCATCTCGGTATTGCACTACATCCGAGCTTGGCCCAACCATATTCATAATAAAGAATAGCTACATTCCCTTGGAGGAAAATGGAGTGTATACTAGCCAAGGCTCTGG
Organism: Poromitra crassiceps; assembly: GCF_964638095.1. NCBI lineage: Eukaryota > Metazoa > Chordata > Actinopteri > Beryciformes > Melamphaidae > Poromitra > Poromitra crassiceps. Next base: position 19,975 of record NW_028151763.1, on the reverse strand, counting down.
CACTGGGTTAAGGGAATATCATGGTAGCTTCTGTGTCTCTTTTCCTGCCACTTTAGCATCACCTCCACCATGCTAGTCACAAGCTATTCTCGTCTCCTGGCTCCAGATCGTCATTCCACGTCGATTGCTTTGCCGGTCCTACTTAGGTGGGACTGGCAAGGCAGGATAACCCGTTGTTTTTTATTGTACCTTGTGTTGCTGTTCTCTTGTGTTAAGACAGCTTGCGACTGTCTTCAGGTGAATATTGTTGTCAAGAAAGCAGAGAGGCTTAATGCACCTGGGAGCCTCACACAAGAGGACAGTGTCTATTTTATTTCATAATATAATTCACCATAATAGTGCGTAATGTATGTGTAGTATGTGTGTGTTTAATGTGCGTGCATGTAGTGTATATGTGGTGATGGGTGTGTATAGAGTGTACTGTGTAGAGTGTAATGCATAAAATGTAATGTATAGTGTATAGAGTGTAGGGTATAGTGTGTATTGTGCACTGTCTATAGTGTAGTGCATGGAGTGGAGTGTGTAGTCCGTAGAGTGTACTAAGTAGTGCGTAAATGTACTGTTGAGTGTGTTATTGGTATTGAGGTGTAACAAGTATTTTTAAGTTTAAATTTCTGAACAAAGGCATCGATGCCATAAATTTAACTTCTGTATTTAGAGATAAGTCAGTCATAGACGAGGTGCCAGTTTATTTTAAACAACAAGAACCACCTATCATTACTTATGAATACACAAACACAATTGCTGGAAAAATCTTTAACTTTTCATCAGCACTCTCTAATTTATATATACATTCTTTCCTTGATAATCCAACAGATTGCAATTGTAAGTCTCAGCCAACTGTTATCCAACACATGGCCATGTGATCACAGGGGACTTAAACATTATCAATAACCACAAGTTGAAAGATCTCATCTTGAAAGGACCAAAATTCAGAGAAACCAAACAAAGTCAACTGGATCAAAAATAAATCTATGATTTTTGATCCAGTTGACTTGTATGCCAAAAAATGGACGAAACGTGAGAAAGATGAGCTTTCACTGTTATCTTTGTGGAAAGAGAAAGTCAAATCCATCAAGGAGACATGCATATCTAAATTGGAGATTAATTTTAAACTACCCAGTCACAAAGTTTTAGACAATGAAAGAATGTTTAAACCAGCTGCATGAAAAGTTTGTGTTTGTACCTGCTGACAAAGCAGGAAATAATGTAATTATTGTGTGCAAGAAATATTATATTGAGACTTTAGTAAAAGAGTTGGCAATAGATAACCTCGCATCAACTAACCCTACCTACCAACCATGTAAAATTCCAGTTGATACCATCATCAACACTCATCAATTATTTGTCACTTCAGTCGGACTTAAAGTCTCTGAAGAGGACAAAAATCTACCCTACCTTTATTGGACTCCAAAGTTACACAAAGACCTAATTGCACATCGCTTTATAGCTGGTTCAGGCAAATGAAGTACCAAAGAGCTATCCAGTTTGTTGACTAAAATACTAACTGTCATCAAAAATGGATTGAAAAGGTACTGTGATGTAAAAACCAGCCATAACATGTTAACAATATGTGGATCTTGAAAAATTTCTGCCTTCCTTGGTAATTGTAACAGATAGGGACCACTGCCTTCTTCTGTAACCCTTTATACATCCATTTCCCATGACTTACTGAAGTCTCACATAACTTCTCTTGTACACAATTATTTTAAACAAAAATATGGTAAAATCACTTATTCATTCATCAAAGCTGGAAAATATGAAAATTGTTACATCACCAAAAAAGATGAAGCAGGTGAAGGGAAATATTCTGCCAAGTCCATATGCAAGATGATTGAATTCCTGGTTGATAACATCTATGTCAGATTTGGTGGACTTCATTTTCGTCAGGTCATTGGAATTCCTATGGGTAGAAATTGTGCGCCTCTCCTGGCTGACTTATTTCTTTATTCATATGAGACCGAATTTTTGGATATACTCATAAGTAAGGGCGACATAAAACTTGCACGTAAATTTAACTTCACTTATCGTTCTATTGACGATCTTATTTCTTTTAGGAATAAGAATTTTCAACAATATTTGTCAACAATTTATCCCAAAGAACTACAGATCAAACACACAACCCAGTTGGATTGTGTTACTCACTATCTTGACTTTCATGAGAGATAAGAGTAACAATGTGCCCACAAAGTTGTATGACAAACGAGATGATTTTTCTTTCCACATTGTCAACTTTCCATTCCTTTCAAGTAATATTCTTTTTGGCCCTACTTATGCTGTCTATACTTCACAGCTGATCCAGTCTGCTCGATGTTTTTCCCAATACAGTAATTTTTCTGCTCGACACAAAACTTTGGTAGAAACACTACTTTCCCAAGGCTATAGGTCGAATCGTCTGTCTAATACATTCAAAAAGTTTTATAACAGATATAATGATCTTATTGGAAAATACGATGTCAGCTTGCCCAACCTATTGAAACACTGTTGTCTTTTAAATCAAGATTAAGTTACTTACCATACATCAACACGTGTCAATTATTTTTGACTTTGTACTGGTGTGTTCTCCTTCATTGTGTGTACTGCAGCAAGTCTAAAATGTTCGTTTTACCATATTTCATCCATACTTTGTTCCCATTTTCTGGAAGTGTCGTTATTATATGCTGATTAGTTTGAAGTAGCTGGTGTCTAATTAGAGGCACATCACGCTTACCATATCCGGAGCACCTGGTGTTGCCATCAACGAGCTATTGGTGACCTACTGATAACTAACAGTATAATTTTTGTTATTTTAATTGGATTTGTCCGTACTTTTACTGAACTTGTCGAATGCCTAGTTTTCTCTTTTTTTGTTTAATGTGGTATTTTCTTGGACTTTTTGGTTGTCTCCTATCTGTTCTTACCGAGTTGCTTGGTGATTGTTATAATGCCATTCTTTATGACACAAGGTGTCAGACGTGTGTCCCTTGAAACTCAATGCAATGGTTGGATACATTGCTTGCTGCACACTAGTGAATTTGTATCTGGAGGCCACAATATGGTCAACCTTCGATAGTCTGTCCATTCAATATGCAACCGATGTTCAGTCAACTGTCATGTCAATGAACAACTGACTCAGATCAGGCAAGGCTACACGCTGAATTTAACCATATTAATAAGGGGAGGAAAAGAAACTAATAAGGATTTTCACAATAACGAGTGAAGTGGGAACAGCTCAAGCTTAAAGTCTCTGTTGCTGGCATTGGCGAATTGTAGTCTCGAGAAGAGTTTTCAAGACGGATCAATTTCACCTAAATTGCTTGGAACAACACACCAGATAGGGCGAGAATCCCATACGAGGCGAGGTTGACCGCTTTCTATGAGTGACATTGCTTAGAAATGCAGCACAGAATGGGTGGTAAATTCCATCTAACGATAAAGATTGCAAGGAGACTGATAGCGAACAAGTACGATGATAAAAGGAATAAAATGAACTTTGAAAAGAGAGTTTAAAAGTACGTGACACCGATAGAAGGGAAACAGATGGAATTAGCAATGCTCTGATGAGATTCAGATATTCTTTCGATTGTACGTGCAGTGTGTGGACCGTTACTGTTTGGCTGTCGCGATCGAACGTCGCATTTCCCGTCAGTGGCATTTCAACATCTGTTAGAACTGAGTGACAATTCCGCGGAAAAGGTAGGTATGGTTATCTGTACTGTTATAGTCTCGAGTGTGTGCCAACTTGGAACTGACAGAGCCTTCGTCGCGGTACATGCTCTCATACAAGCAGTGAGGGCTGGTATTCTGTTCTTGGTTGGCTGTCGACCATAGTGGAATTCTTACAGTACACTTCAACTGCCGTCAGCCATCGAATGGATCTACACACACACACACTATGTACCAAAGTTGTTGGCGGAAATATGGCTTCCTTTGACCCGTCTTGAAATACGGACCAATGAGTCTAACATGTGTGCGAGTCTTAGGGTGACAGAAGCCCAGATGCACAATGAACGTCTGGCAGATGAGGTGAGATATTACTTTCTGTCGGCGCATCATCAACCAACCTATTCTACTTTTAGAAATGTTGAGTATGAGCACATTTGCTGGGATCAGAAAGATAGTGAACTATGCCTGAGTAGGGTGAAGCCAGAGGAAACTCTGGTAGAAGCTCGTAGCGATTCTGACGTGCAAATCGATCGACAAACTTGGATATAGGGGCAAAAGGCTAATTGAACCATCTGGTTGGCAGCTGGTTCCCTCCGACATTTCCCTTAGGATAGTAGGAACTCTGTTCACTCAGTTTTGTAAGATAAAGCAAATGATTAGGTCTTAGGGTTGAAACTTGATTAATTGAATCCAGACACAGAATCAACGTTTCTAGTGGACCATTTTTTGGTAATCAGGACTGTCGATAAACCGAACGATGGATTAAGGCGCCAAAATCAGTGCTCATCGGACACCACAAAAGGTGTTGGTTGACCTATACAGCAGGACGGTGGCCATGGAAGTCGGAATCCGCTAAGTAGTGTGTAACAACAAACTTGCCGAATCAACTAGTCTGAAAATGGATGGCGCTCAAGCATTGTGCCTATACTCGACTGCCAGGAGCAAATGCAATGTTCCGACGAGTAGGATGGCGTGGGGTGATGACGCAGCCTCTGGCGTGAGCCTGCGTAAAACGGCATCTAGTGCAGATCTTGGTGGTAGTAGCAAATATTCAAAAGAGAGCTTTGAATGCCGAAGAAGAGAAAGGTTCCATGTGAACAGCAGTTGGACATGGGTTGGTAGATTCAAAGTGCCCAATTACGGGCCAGTCTACCGAAAGGGAACCAGGTTAATATTCTCAAACCAGAACGCGGATATTTCTACCATAAGTGACAGGAGGAGCGGCAACACAACTGAACTCGGAGACATCCGCGAGGGCCCTGGGAAGAGTGCTCTCTTCATGTTAACGAACTGACACTCTGGAATAGTTTGCCTAGAGATAGGGTTTAATGCTGGACAGCCCTTGAAAATACGAGGGAGTGATTAATTTTCACGCCTGTGTTTATCTATTACCGCAGCAGATCTCCTAGGTGAGCAGTGGTTGATAGAACGATGTAGCTAAGGGAAGTCGGCAATATAGATTCGTAACTTCGGAAAAAAGATTGCCTCTAAGGGTTGAATTTGTCAGGCGTGGACTTGAAGAGAGCAAACACATCCCAGACTGACCATGGCTCTCCTTTGGTGGGCTACGGTTGGACTGGGGAGGAGTTGTTAGTGGATTGGCCCAGCTTTGCTCGTGAGGGCAAAAAGGCAGGCAATTAACAACTTTATTTTAATCTCGAAAGTCAATCAAACAATTGCTTGATCACCAAGGAAATCTGCCCACCACTAAAGAAATGATTTTGAAGCACATGTCCGACTTTTGTTGCTCCCTTTACAGGGTGGAGCAAATGGAGATGACCTGTCAAAAAACACTCATAGGACAGCATCGATAGGACACTGTCTAACGACGTCCATGACTACCCTAGAAATGCTAGTAATTACTTAGCTTTCTCGTGTAATTATGGTTAATTGCATCAGTAAGAGTGGAAAATGTTTAGTAACTGCACGAGCCTTTGTGCTATTATTCACGTGAAATGTCATATACTTGCCTTCCATGTTGATATTCTTTAAATCATCGGCAAATGAGGATGTATCTTTGCAACTATATTCTTTTGGCACAAGAGGAGTTAACCATTCATTTGGAACGTTAGCCAGTTTGTTGGTATCTATAGAGAAAACAATAGGAATTTATATCAGAAAAGATCAATATGAAACTAAAGTCATATAAGCCTTATGAAATGAACCAAATATATCCATAACTACGAAACTGTAGCAAACTATCATTCCTTCCAACTCGTTAAATAAATTTTGCCCTAATGGAATGTCGGTCAATTGGCCAACAGGTATGGATTAGAGGAACATATCACCATGCCGATCTTTCTACATTGTGGCACCTGTCCCACAGCCCCACTTTACCAAAACTTCTAGTTAAAGTGCAACTGAAATAAAAAAATATTGCTCGATCTGAAAGTGTTGTTAATTTCATGAAGATTGCCGTTTACGGTTTCTTAATATCTCTTCTAGTTCCAGAGTAATAAAGGTTTAAATATTTGAAAATCAGCTGAAAAAATGGTAGAGAGGTCTGGGTAAAATCAATCGAAATTGATCAAATCTGTGACGTCAAGTTATGTACACAGCTGGTGTGAATGATTTTATAAATTACTATAGCTCGGCCAGTGCTTGTCGGAATCAATTGAAACTTTACGAACGGAAAGTCTAAGATGATGTGCAATTAAGCATATCAAAATTGTTGTTGTTAATTAAGTGCTGTCAGTCCCAGGCCTCTTTTAAGGATTTTACAATTAGTCTCCTGGAAGTGAAACTGTTATCTTAACGACCAACGTTTTTAGCATGCGATGAGATATCGGCCTGTACCATCTATTTGAAAAATTTCAATTGATTCTGAGAAGTAATTGTTGAGTTTTAGATCATCTCGTAAAATCATTTAAAGGGGCCTGGGAACGACAATATTACCATGACAACCATCTTTGTCAAATAACTTTTGCATGACGTATTTTCCTTTCACCCTCTAAAATTTAAAGTCATTTGGAGATATATTTGCCGAACTATAGCATATTTATAAAATCATTCACACCAGCTGTCCATAACATGACGTCACAGGACCGCTCAGTATCCTGTACCATTTTTTCAACTGTTTTCCAAATATATAAATCTTTATAACTCTGGAACTAAAAGAGATATTAAGAAATGGTAAACGGCAATCTTCATGATTTTAACAGGGCTTTCAGATGGAACAATAAAAGTTTTATTTCAGTTGCACTTTAAGCTCTCTCGTTGAATACATGTCTTGGCGGGTGAGGTAGTGCATGTGGGACCGCTTGAAGTAGCTTAGTAATTCTCAGAAATTAAATGTCAGAACGTTAGTCTATAATAGGGAGAGACAATTTCATAGCAGTAATCTATTTGACTGCACACCTCTGGAAAAAGAAAGTAACCTGAGACACTTGACCTTAGCCAATAGATCGGTAGAGGTTAGCAAAACATCTATCACTGTCAAAAATGAATCTATGAACTTGAAAACGAGGTTATGATCCAAAATAGAGCAAGAATACTGAACTAAAAACAAGAGCAGAAAATGAAGTCATTATTTATTAAAATTGGCAAACAAATACTAATTCCGAGTGGAAGAGGAATTAATGAAAGCCAGCTCAATTAGTGTCATTCATATGGTTTCTATTTTGGAAAGAATAGAGATGACGTTTTTTGCTTCGCTTTTTAGTCACAATATTTTGAATTAAATTATTAATAGGCCTATATCAATTAGTTGACGTGATTTGCTCTTGTTGGTAATTAGCAATAATGTGTGATTATGTTTATATATTTGCTGTAGTCAACAATCGAGAAAGTTTAAAGTGTGTTTTTTCAAGTAATAATGACAGAGTAGAAACGAAAAGAGTCCATGCTTTAAACTTGAAACAATATCTCAAAATTGAATAAGATTTTTGCCAAATTGGTACTAATAGCCATTCACAATGATAGCCAACCAAATACATCTGCTCAAAACAATATCAGGAAATAATTCAGTACACAACTTGATTCTGCACCGAGAAGGACGGAGGATTTACGTCAAGTGTTCAATTGGTTTTTGTCAAGTAATTGTAATGTGAAACTTGAAATTGTGGGTACTCATGTAGTATGACAAAGGGTAATAATGTATACAGATGAATTTGATTCTCTTACTTTTAAAACAAACATATATGTTATACCATCATTTCCTAATTTCCGTCATGTTGGCGACACATAGGTATGAAAATGTTTGTGAAGAAACAAATACAAACAGAGTTTTCTGTCGATTTATCACTACAAAGACACGTTTATATAGGAATATTATAACTATAAATTGTTATTGCACAAATCGTTTTTAAAAGGTGGCGAAAATTGACTGACTGACAAATTCACTGAAATATGGCATGTTAGGAAATCAAATGGAAAGATCTATAGCCCGATATACAAACAATTATGATTGTAAAAGGATGAACCTCTGTGGAATAATGATTGATATCATTAACGAGTGCATGGTAGGTAAAAAACACATTGGTACATTTGGTGGCTTTTAAAAAAGCCGTTTTGTTGAGTCGATGAGGAATGCACTTAGGCCCTCTCTCCACGGATTCTTCTTGCCAATTGAATATCCTTTGGCATAATAGTCACTCGTTTGGCATGAATGGCACACAAGTTTGTGTCCTCAAACAGGCCAACAAGGTAAGCCTCGGAAGCTTCTTGGAGTGCCATTACTGCAGAGCTCTGGAAACGAAGGTCAGTCTTAAAGTCTTGAGCAATTTCCCTGACGAGACGTTGGAAAGGAAGCTTGCGGATCAGGAGTTCAGTAGACTTCTGATAACGACGGATTTCACGAAGAGCAACTGTTCCAGGTCTGTATCTATGTGGTTTCTTTACACCTCCAGTTGCTGGGGCACTTTTTCGTGCAGCTTTAGTTGCCAACTGCTTACGAGGCGCCTTTCCACCGGTCGATTTTCTAGCTGTCTGCTTTGTACGTGCCATTGCTGGTTTTAGATACAAATAATAGGTGTTCTCTCAAAACTCAATATCTCAACTGACTAGTGAATGCTCCTTGTACTTTCCCGCGTACATATATTTGACCATTCATTGTTTACGTCAAAGTGACAGGCGCTGATTTTGATTGGTTATAATTCCTCGATTATGATTGGCTATAATTCATTCGATTGTGATTGGCTGAAATCGCTCACTGAAAAACATTTCGATCCCCCTACAAGAAAAAAGTTGGAAAATTGCAATATCTCAATATAAAATTGACCAAAACACAAAATAAACATATACGTAGCTTTCCCAAATTGATATCTAGATGATACATACAAAAAACCAGACGTTTTTCTCATAGATTTTACGCAAACGACGCAAATGTCATCCTCAACTCTAGCTGATCTTTTTACCACCTCACTAAGTTTTGCGCGCGCGTTATTTTTCATAAATTAATAGAAAGTCCTCTTACGTCCGTTGCACGAGCATATTTATCAGGACATTTTCCTAAATTCTTATTCAAACCAATTGTGCATACAACTGAGCTCGGCAACATTCTGCAATAGATAACTAATTCAACATGTCTGGACGTGGAAAAGGAGGAAAGGGTCTTGGAAAAGGAGGTGCAAAGAGACACAGGAAGATTCTTAGAGATAACATTCAAGGAATTACCAAGCCAGCTATTCGTCGTTTAGCTCGACGAGGTGGTGTGAAGCGAATTTCTGGACTCATCTATGAAGAAACTCGTGGAGTACTCAAAGTTTTCCTCGAAAATGTTATCCGCGATGCTGTCACATACACTGAACATGCCAAACGAAAGACTGTCACTGCAATGGATGTAGTGTATGCTTTGAAACGACAAGGCAGAACCCTGTACGGATTTGGAGGTTGAACACACTTTGGTTGGAAATACCAATCACAAAACAAAACGGCTTTTTTAAAAGCCACCAAACGTACCAAATGTAATATACCAGTTAATCAGCACTCTCCCATCCCCCTATACTTTGCCCTGAGCTAGAAGGCTAATTGACCACTTGTTTAGCAACACGAAAGTAAATATTCACACTTTCTCTACCCTCTTCCGTTTTGGAGTTGGTTGCAAAATTAAACATGATAATCAATTGCAATGAGCATTAAAGTTGTACACAAAATTACATCTGGGACGGTCTGAAATCACACCATCTATTAATATACAGGATTGTCCTGTATGAATTTTAATAGAGAAGAGAACTTCAAATCCCACTTGAGAAAGTTATATTTAAACGAACTCTAATTAGAGATATCGGAGAGTGACATTAATGACAATAAAAATCTTGGCAAGAAATTCTAAAATCTTTCCAGCGAAGGGTGTTTTATGTCGGTTACAGTTTAATGTCTTGATGGCGTATATAATTTGTTCTTGGTACTTTATTCGACATTTTTCCGCCTAAAACTTTTATCAAATCGCCTGAGAATTACAATGTTCTAAATAACATTTACAATTTTTGAAAAAAACGAACTTCAAAATTTATTTCTTGACATACGAGGGACACATGATATTCAGCAAACGATATCTAATATTGGAAATTAGGCTATTTTCCCAATACCAATAGGTGATTTACTGCATATAGAACCTTTTCACATCGATAAGGTGAAATCGAGGAACCTTGTAATTCTCATGTTAATTTCAGCTGCATTTGCTCAAAACTAAATAATCCCTCAAATATGTACTCAACAGAAATTTCAGATATACATTAATTCTTGTAAAGGACAGTTTTTGTTAATTATTTTTCATTTTTGGGACCGTAGGTTAATAGGCCTAATACGATTATTAGTACCAAATCTGCCAAACATGTGAACGTTTAGAAAGTGATTTTTTAGAAAAGGGATTTTATTCTTCATGGAAAAGAAGTAAATACGGAGATATACTTCATAGTGCATGGTTTCGGGCATATCTCTGGCAAGTTGGTGGCTTTTAAAAAAGCCGTTTTTTAAGTGTGCGCGAGGCAAATTTATGCCTTGGCTTTGGGCTTGGATTCTGTCTTCTTTGGCAACAAGACTGCTTGGATGTTTGGAAGTACACCACCCTGGGCAATGGTGACACCAGAGAGGAGCTTGTTGAGCTCTTCATCATTCCTTATGGCCAACTGAAGATGACGAGGAATGATACGGCTTTTCTTGTTGTCCCGAGCTGCATTGCCTGCCAATTCCAAGATTTCTGCAGAAAGGTATTCGAGTACTGCTGCCATGTAAACAGGAGCGCCCGCACCAACACGCTGAGCATAATTTCCTTTTCTCAGGAGTCTGTGAACTCGACCAACTGGAAATTGAAGTCCAGCTCTGGATGACCTAGACTTGGCCTTGGCCTTAGATTTACCTCCTTTTCCACGTCCAGACATGTTGTAATCCTGATATGTTTTCTTACTCAGACAGCAACAAAATTACTCAAATGCGAGATTGTTCAAGAGTACTATTAATGGGGCCCTATTAATGAGACAAGACGAAACAATAGGGGATCGAAATGCACCAATAGGATTTCTTTGTGAAAATGGCGGGCAAAATCTGATTGCAAATCATGGTATATTATCACGTGACATGTTGTCTTCCAGCAGGTCCGGAGAGGTAAAAAAGTCAACTAACCAATAAGCGTTGAGCAGCTGCAATTTCGATCCCCCTTTTCGCTGTCATATATAAAAACTCGATTTGGTTTTTTTTTTAGTTACTTTGAAATTAGTTACTTTGAAAATATTCTATAGTAAACGCAAAAATCAAAGATGTCAGACGCACCAAAAGGAGGTAAACAGGCACCAAAAGTGGCCAAGAAGGGAGAAAAGAAAGCCGGTGTTGGCAAAAAGGGCGGAAAAGCTCCAGGAGATAAGAAACGCCACAAGAAAAGGAAGGAAAGTTATGCTATCTACATATACAAGGTCCTTAAACAGGTCCATCCTGACACTGGAATCTCCAGCAAAGCCATGAGCATCATGAACTCGTTTGTGAATGACATCTTTGAAAGAATTGCCACTGAGGCTTCTAGACTGGCTCACTACAACAAGAAATCCACCATCACGTCCAGGGAAATCCAAACTGCTGTTCGTCTCTTGTTGCCTGGTGAACTCGCCAAACATGCTGTTAGCGAGGGAACTAAAGCAGTCACCAAGTACACCAGCAGCAAGTAACCTGTTTGTCCCCAATCACTGGTTGACACAGCATCAAAACGGCTTTTTTAAAAGCCACCAAATACACCAATCGAAATACCCTGTAACCAGCACTACTACATATGTAATACCATTCGAAATGCCCTGCTTATAAAAAAATCCTAATCATGGCACCCAAATGTCGCAATTAGGCACTAAGAACATTTCATTATATTTGTCCTGGTTTCCACGTAGGACAATTTAATGTATATAAAATTATGCAAAATATATGTAACACATATACAATAATTTGGAATGAAGTTGTGGAGACAGTGTATGATCTCTAGTATATAAAAATAAATTATTTGTTCTGTCAAAATGAACGTTGTCACTGAAATATTGTTCTACGTTATGCACAAAACATATAGTATCATATGTCTAATTATGATGATAAAGAAAATGGCCATTAACTTCATATATTATTTTGATTGCAGTTCAGTGAAACAAACATGTCACTGTCAGTCAAATAATGAGGGGTGGTGAGCCTCAAAATATACAGCCAAATTTCTGCATATAGTTTGTATTAGAACGAAAACAATTCACCATGAGACCATATTAAAAGAGGCAATGCATTCTTTCCCTACCGAACGTCATAAGTGGAAATTAAAATAGACAATGCTGAATTTACATGAAAACGTCATTCTGGCTAGGTTATGCCTGAAAACAACTTTTGCAGCAGCTGTTTTCAGAAAAATAAATTTCTATCGCCACGCATGCAAACGCAAGTGAATCAGATCGAGTGAATAGGAATCGCTGGCATATGGAAGAGGGCATGTTTCAGATTATAACTCAATTTTGTCAAATTAGGCAGATTGGACGAAATTTAAACACAAACGAAATGAACAAAATGGCGGGCTTTCTACATGCCGAACCATGTTTGTTGATCGAATTTGGGTTCTATCTTATTGCAATCGAACGAGACAGGAGATATAATTCAGAGTTAGTAGAGAGGCATATGCCTTACGAAAAATACTATCTGACGGGAGAATTTATGTCATGTTGTACATGAATCGTATTCTTTTTGTGCAATTTTCCCGACAAAGGTCATTCTTGCTCAGGTAGGCCTAAATGCAACTGTCACAAGCATGCCCAACAACTATGTTCTGAATGCTACAACTGGTGTAAATTTCAATCGCATTCCGTGTGAATCAAGATGAACGAATAGGAATCGATAGCTTGTAAAAACGAAAGAGGTCATCTTTTGGCAGATGCTAAATGTTGTCAAACCAGACATACTCAACGAAGGACCAACGCAAACAAAATTACCAAAAATGGCGGGCTTTCTACATGGTCATCAGCGTGTGTTTGTTGATCGAGTTTGATTTCAATTTTCGCGCAATCGCATAAGAGGAAAGAAAAAGTGTCAATTGGAAATCATCAATAGGATCATATATTTTACGAAAAACGATATTTAATGGGGAAGTTGTATTGGGCAGTGCATATATCGTTATTTTTGTGTACTTTATGTGGCCAGTTCAACGATTTAGGGGTATACATTTTGTCATATATCATCACTGGTTCGAGTTTGTGGAAAAACTGATACAGAAACGGATCATATAATTCTAAATGTTCAAGCTTACTACATTTTCAGTTTGCATAGAATAAGCATGTTGACAGGAAAAATAAGTACATTTTCACAACAAACACAACATTGCAAGATTTTGCTCCCGATATGTATTTTCATTCAGAATCGATTTGCACACATGCTCATTCCGATGACGTCCGAAACATCGATGTAAAGGGGACCGAAACATACCCTAATTCATTTCTTAGATAGTGTTGGAACAAAGTACATAAAATTTCTTCCAAGTGGATAACTACTACCAACAGACAAAATGGCAGATGCAAACGCGTGCAAGCAGCACCTCCTTCCCCAAAGAAGGCGGCTGCCAAGCCCAAGGGAAGGAAACCACCTACAAAACAAGCTGATCATCCTCCCTACAGGGTAATGGTAAAACAGGCATGTGCTGCATTGAAGGAGAGAAAAGGTGCTTCCCGCCAAAAGATCACAAGTTACATTAAAGCAAACTTCAAAGGTTGGCGAGAAGCCCCAAACCTTTATCAATCCTGCAATAAAAGCTATGGTAAAATCTGGTGATATCGTTCACACCAAAGGCACTGGTGCCTCTGGTTCTTTCAAGCTGGCCAAAAAGGAAGCTGTCTCTAAACAGAAGAAGAAGCCTGCTGCCAAGAAGCCTGCTGCCAAGAAAACAACAGCTAAAAAAACTACCAAAAAACCAAAAGTAAAAAAGGTAGTAAAGAAGGCCACACCAAAGAAAGCCAAAGCAAAGTCCACCGGAAAACCAAAGGTCAAGAAATCAGTCAAAAAGCCAGTTGCAGTAAAGTCAAAGAAACCCAAAGCAACCAAAAAACCAAAAATAGCTAAAAAATCGCCTGCCAAAAAACCCGTAAAGAAGGCAAAGACTGCCAAGCCCAAGACAAAAAAATAAGGAAAACTATTTCTCCAATATCTGTCAGCTCTTTATGCTGACGTTAAGAAACGGCTTTTTAAAAGCCACCACCAACACCATAGCCAATACCGTTGACCTTGCACCTCATAACGTGTGGACATTGTATGTAAATGCTTTTAGTCCGGGAGCCAGTTGAATTTTAAGTTTGCCTATTCAAAAAATGAATAGCACCATTGAAGAGAACTCGAAAACTGAGCAGAAAACATATAATGATCATTAATATCTGACAAGCGATTCGGAAGATATGAAGATTCAAAGTTCTGAAAAACTGATGTAAATTGATGATGTCAGCAGTTTACATCGGTTTTACAGAACTTTGAAGCTTCATATCTTCCAAACGGCTTGTCAGATATTAATGATCATTATATGTTTTCTGCTTAGTTTTTCGAGTTCTCTTCAATGGTGCCATTCATTTTTTGAATAGGAAAACTTAAAATTCAAGTGATTTTCCTCCACGGTCAACTCGTTGTAACAACCCGCCCCCAAAAGTACCAATATTCCCTAGACCAACGCGAAATTTTTCGTGTTAACATCCTGAATCTAATCAAGTGGTACCTAAGGTTTCTAAAAATGAATGATTTGGAGGTTCCTGAGGGGGTGCATGGTAAGCCTCTCTGGCTCCCGGACTATTTAATATGGGTTGTTCGATTGAGAGTTTATATATTTGAATGTCTCTAAAACATCTATCTAAATGTCTGTCAAATAAATAAACTTTTACCAAAATATATTCTACAATTATTACAATATTTTTGCTTAAAAATTAATAAATTTATGTTAATCGCTTCCAGGAGACTCTGATGATACTGTACTTTTCGACTCGAGAAAGACATGATTATTTTCCAACGATTAATCTTTGTTTAAATGTTAACATACAACACAGATATCCCTTATTCTCTACAAAGGATACATTACATATAAAATGCGACTTTTAGCAGAAAAGTATTCGATGAACAAGTCAACTTCTTGCCAATATATATACCTTAAGATCATTAATTTTCGCGAAGATTTATTTTTAATTTAGAATAACCAAAAATGAAGCACAGCAAAATATTTGACATGCCCAAATTCGCGAGCGAAAAATCAGGAATTGCTTTATTCGCAAAGATAAAGCCTCACTACGTGCAAAAAATGGACTCGCGAAAACAAAGCTAAGTAGAAATTAATGACCTTAATTAATACAAGCCATGCAACTGTAATTCATTGTTATTCCTACTCTATTGTTATGAAGAGAATACAAAATCTCGCAGTATAATTAGCAACTAATGAATATATGAAATGACTATCGCGGGTCTTTCCAGCTGTTCTGCATTGGCTTCTCTCAAAAGACAACTTGATGACGTCAATTGAATCGTATCTATGGACTACAAGAATCTCCATTGCCAAGATTCATGAGGGCGCCACCTATCGCCTTAATAGTTTGCAACAAGAAGCAATGGGTCCATATATATGCTTTAAATGTTGCTAAAAGCTTGATCAATGCACCAGAATGGATGCAGGTGCACTAAAATGGATGGTGGATGTAGCAAAGACGTTGCCAATAACTAAATGGACCTGCAAAGTTCACTGGAGAAATATCTGTATCTATTTTTTGGCATCAAAAGTTACACTTGGAACCAAGGATTTTATAAGTTTTACAGATGCTTTAAACGCTGGTAAAGGCCTTATCAATGCATCAGAATGGCTTATGGATGTAGAAAAGTACTTGCTAATAAATAAATAGATACAGGCAGTTCACTGGAGAAACATCTGTATCTATTTTTGGCAGCAAAACAACACTTGGAATCATTGTTTTCGTGGATTTCGCAAGTTATAGAAAATTCATATAGCTGATTTAAAAGTTGCTAAAGACGTTATCAATGAACCATAATGGCTGCAGAATGTGGCAAAGAACTTGATAATAAATAAATGCACGTACACAGTTCACTGGAGAAACATCTGGATCTATTTTTGGTAGCAAAACAAACCTTGGAATCATTATTTTCGTGGATTTCACAACTTATAGAAATTCATATAGATGATTTAAAATTTGCTAAAGACTTTATCAATGAACCACAATGGGCTGCAGGATGTAGCAATGAACTTGATAACAAGTAAATGCACACACACAGTTCAATGGAGAAATATCTGTATCTATTTTTTGGCATCAAAACTACACATGAAACCATCATTTTCATGGAGTTTGCAAGTGCTACGCGAAACAACTTGGTCTTACTACCACAGTTTTTGGGTAAGTATATTAATTAAAAGTTTATATCCAAGGCAAGGAAACACAAATGATGGTAGGATGTATGCCATCACAGTGAGCCAAGTCCAGTCAAATAAGGGGTACACTTTCACCTTTAAATTCCATTAAAAAAATTGAAATTCTCAATGAACACAGTATTGATACCTGACAATGACTTGTACATTTACTTGTCAGTATTACATTGACAAGTCTGACGCTGTAAATCCAGTTGAACTATAGAAGAAGTTTTAGCTGAATTTACAAGCAAGCCAACCACGGTCTTTGCAGCATAATCTGTGCTTGAATTTATAATCAAATATGCAAGTTATATCTTGAAATTTAACTACTTGCATGAACTAAGGTCTGTGGAATTCCATAAATTTGGATGCATTCTGACTGAAACATGGTACCGGTACCAGACATGACTTGTGAGTATCACATTCACAAGTCTGAAGTTGTAATCCAGTTGAACTATATAAGTTTTTGCTGAATTTACAAGCAAGCCAACCACGGTCTTTGCAGCATAATATGTGGTAGAATTTATAATCAAATATGCAAGTTATATCTTGAAATTTAACTACTTGCATGAACTAAGGTCTGTGGAATTCCATAAATTTGGATGCATTCTGACTGAAACATGGTACCGGTACCAGACATGACTTGTGAGTATCACATTCACAAGTCTGAAGTTGTAAATCCAGTTGAACTATATAAGTTTTTGCTGAATTTACAAGCAAGCCAACCACGGTCTTTGCAGCATAATATGTGGTAGAATTTATAATCAAATATGCAAGTTATTTCTTGTAATTTAATTACTTGCATGAACTAAAGTCTGTGGAATTCCATAAATTTGGATGCATTCTGACTGAAACATGGTATCGGTACCAGACATGACTTGTGAGTGTCACATTCACAAGTCTGAAGTTGTAAATCCAGTTGAACTATAGAAGTTTTTTGCTGAATTTACAAGCAAGCCAACCACGGTCTTTGCAGCATAATATGTGGTAGAATTTATAATAAAATATGCAAGTTATTTCTTGTAATTTAATTAATTGCATGAACTAAAGTCTTTGGAATTCCATAAATTTGGATGCATTCTGACTGAAACATGGTACCGGTACCAGACATGACTTGTGAGTGTCACATTCACAAGTCTGAAGTTGTAAATCCAGTTGAACTA
This sequence comes from Poromitra crassiceps, assembly GCF_964638095.1. NCBI lineage: Eukaryota > Metazoa > Chordata > Actinopteri > Beryciformes > Melamphaidae > Poromitra > Poromitra crassiceps. The sequence goes on along the minus strand of NW_028151763.1, from coordinate 2,341 downwards.
TAGAAGTTTTTGCTGAATTTACAAGCAAACCAACCACGGTCTTTGCAACATAATATGTGGTAGAATTTATAATCAAATATGCAAGTTATTTCTTGTAATTTAATTACTTGCATGAACTAAAGTCTGTGGAATTCCATAAATTTGGATGCATTCTGACTGAAACCTGTTATCGGTACCAGACATGACTTGTGAGTGTCACATTCACAAGTCTGAAGTTGTAAATCCAGTTGAACTATAGAAGTTTTTGCTGAATTTACAAGCAAGCCAACCACGGTCTTTGCAGCATAATATGTGGTAGAATTTATAATCAAATATGCAAATTATTTCTTGTAATTTAATTACTTGCATGAACTAAAGTTTGTGGAATTCCATAAATTTGGATGCATTCTGACTGAAACATGGTATCGGTACCAGACATGACTTGTGAGTATCACATTCACAAGTCTGGAGTGGTAAATCCAGTTGAACTATAGAAGTTTTTGCTGAATTTACAAGCAAGCCAACCACGGTCTTTGCAGCATAATATGTGGTTGAATTGATAATCAAATATGCAAGTTATTTCTTGTAATTTAATTACTTGCATGAACTAAAGTCTGTGGAATTCCATAATTTGGATGCATTCTGACTGAAACATGGTATCGGTACCAGACATGACTTGTGAGTGTCACATTCACAAGTCTGGAGTGGTAAATCCAGTTGAACTATAGAAGTTTTTGCTGAATTTACAAGCAAGCCAACCACGGTCTTTGCAGCATAATATGTGGTTGAATTGATAATCAAATATGCAAGTTATTTCTTGTAATTTAACTACTTGCATGAACTAAAGTCTGTGGAATTCCATAAATTTGGATGCATTCTGACTGAAACATGGTATCGTACCAGACATGACTTGTGAGTGTCACATTCACAAGTCTGAAGTTGTAAATCCAGTTGAACTATAGAAGTTTTTGCTGAATTTACAAGCAAGCCAACCATGGTCTTTGCAGCATAATATGTGGTAGAATTTATAATAAAATATGCAAGTTATTTCTTGTAATTTAATTAATTGCATGAACTAAAGTCTTTGGAATTCCATAAATTTGGATGCATTCTGACTGAAACATGGTATCGGTACCAGACATGACTTGTGAGTGTCACATTCACAAGTCTGGAGTGGTAAATCCAGTTGAACTATAGAAGTTTTTGCTGAATTTACAAGCAAGCCAACCACGGTCTTTGCAAGCATAATATGTGGTTGAATTGATAATCAAATATGCAAGTTATTTCTTGTAATTTAACTACTTGCATGAACTAAAGTCTGTGAATTCCATAAATTTGGATGCATTCTGACTGAAACATGGTATCGGTACCAGACATGACTTGTGAGTGTCACATTCACAAGTCTGAAGTTGTAAATCCAGTTGAACTATAGAAGTTTTTGCTGAATTTACAAGCAAGCCAACCATGGTCTTTGCAGCATAATATGTGGTAGAATTTATAATAAAATATGCAAGTTATTTCTTGTAATTTAATTAATTGCATGAACTAAAGTCTTTGGAATTCCATAATTTGGATGCATTCTGACTGAAACATGGTATCGGTACCAGACATGACTTGTGAGTGTCACATTCACAAGTCTGAAGTTTTAAATCCAGTTGAACTATAGAAGTTTTTGCTGAATTTACAAGCAAACAACCACAGTCTTTGCAACATAATATGTGGTAGAATTTATAATCAAATATGCAAGTTATTTCTTGTAATTTAATTACTTGCATGAACTAAAGTCTGTGGAATTCCATAAATTTGATGCATTCTGACTGAAACATGGTATCGGTACCAGACATGACTTGTGAGTGTCACATTCACAAGTCTGAAGTTGTAAATCCAGTTGAACTATAGAAGTTTTTGCTGAATTTACAAGCAAGCCAACCACGGTCTTTGCAGCATAATATGTGGTAGAATTTATAATCAAATATGCAAGTTATTTCTTGTAATTTAATTACTTGCATGAACTAAAGTCTGTGGAATTCCATAAATTTGGATGCATTCTGACTGAAACATGGTATCTGGTACCAGACATGACTTGTGAGTGTCACATTCACAAGTCTGGAGTTGTAAATCCAGTTGAACTATAGAAGTTTTTGCTGAATTTACAAGCAAGCCAACCACGGTCTTTGCAGCATAATATGTGGTTGAATTGATAATCAAATATGCAAGTTATTTCTTGTAATTTAACTACTTGCATGAACTAAAGTCTGTGGAATTCCATAAATTTGGATGCATTCTGACTGAAACATGGTACCGGTACCAGACATGACTTGTGAGTATCACATTCACAAGTCTGAAATTGTAAATCCAGTTG
>NW_028151764.1:0-90241 GCF_964638095.1 Poromitra crassiceps | reverse complement strand
AGACCAGAGAGGCTAAGACCCGCTTTGACTCAGTGCAGTTATTCAGCCTCTCTGGTGTCCTAAGTCTGATTTTGAAAAAAGAAAAAAAAAAATCCAAATCTAACATAGTGATGTTAGACCAGAGAGGCTAAGACCGCATTGACTCAGTGCGGTATTCAGCCTCTCTGGTGTCAAGTCTGATTTTGGAAAAAAAAAAAAAAAAAATCCAAAATCAGACAGAGTGTTGAGACCAGAGAGGCTAAGACCGAGTTGACTCAGTGCGGTATTCAGCCACTCTGGTGTCAAGTCTGATTTTGGAAAAAAAAAAAAAAAAATCCAAAATCAGACAGAGTGTTGACACCAGAGAGGCTAAGACCGCATTGACTCAGTGCGGTATTCAGCCTCTCTGGTGTCAAGTCTGATTTTGGAAAAAAAAAAAAAAAAATCCAAAATCAGACAGAGTGTTGACACCAGAGAGGCTAAGACCGCATTGACTCAGTGCGGTATTCAGCCTCTCTGGTGTCAAGTCTGATTTTGAAAAAAAAAAAAAAAATCCAAAATCAGACAGAGTGTTGACACCAGAGAGGCTAAGACCGCATTGACTCAGTGCGGTATTCAGCCTCTCTGGTGTCAAGTCTGATTTTGGAAAAAAAAAAAAAAAAATCCAAAATCAGACAGAGTGTTGAGACCAGAGAGGCTAAGACCGAGTTGACTCAGTGCGGTATTCAGCCACTCTGGTGTCAAGTCTGATTTTGGAAAAAAAAAAAAAAAAATCCAAAATCAGACAGAGTGTTGACACCAGAGAGGCTAAGACCGCATTGACTCAGTGCGGTACTCAGCCTCTCTGGTGTCAAGTCTGATTTTGGAAAAAAAAAAAAAAAATCCAAAATCAGACAGAGTGTTGACACCAGAGAGGCTAAGACCGCATTGACTCAGTGCGGTATTCAGCCTCTCTGGTGTCAAGTCTGATTTTGGAAAAAAAAAAAAAAAAATCCAAAATCAGACAGAGTGTTGACACCAGAGAGGCTAAGACCGCATTGACTCAGTGCGGTATTCAGCCTCTCTGGTGTCAAGTCTGATTTTGGAAAAAAAAAAAAAAAATCCAAAATCAGACAGAGTGTTGACACCAGAGAGGCTAAGACCGCATTGACTCAGTGCGGTATTCAGCCTCTCTGGTGTCAAGTTGATTTTGGAAAAAAAAAAAAAAAATCCAAAATCAGACAGAGTGTTGACACCAGAGAGGCTAAGACCGCATTGACTCAGTGCGGTACTCAGCCTCTCTGGTGTCAAGTCTGATTTTGGAAAAAAAAAAAAAAAAATCCAAAATCAGACAGAGTGTTGAGACCAGAGAGGCTAAGACCGCATTGACTCAGTGCGGTATTCAGCCTCTCTGGTGTCAAGTCTGATTTTGGAAAAAAAAAAAAAAAATCCAAAATCAGACAGAGTGTTGACACCAGAGAGGCTAAGACCGCATTGACTCAGTGCGGTATTCAGCCTCTCTGGTGTCAAGTCTGATTTTGGAAAAAAAAAAAAAAAATCCAAAATCAGACAGAGTGTTGACACCAGAGAGGCTAAGGACCGCATTGACTCAGTGCGGTATTCAGCCTCTCTGGTGTCAAGTCTGATTTTGGAAAAAAAAAAAAAAAATCCAAAATCAGACAGAGTGTTGAGACCAGAGAGGCTAAGACCGCATTGACTCAGTGCGGTATTCAGCCTCTCTGGTGTCAAGTCTGATTTTGGAAAAAAAAAAAAAAAAAATCCAAAATCAGACAGAGTGTTGAGACCAGAGAGGCTAAGACCGCATTGACTCAGTGCGGTATTCAGCCTCTCTGGTGTCAAGTCTGATTTTGGAAAAAAAAAAAAAAATCCAAAATCAGACAGAGTGTTGACACCAGAGAGGCTAAGACCGCATTGACTCAGTGCGGTATTCAGCCTCTCTGGTGTCAAGTCTGATTTTGGAAAAAAAAAAAAAAAAAATCCAAAATCAGACAGAGTGTTGAGACCAGAGAGGCTAAGACCGAGTTGACTCAGTGCGGTATTCAGCCACTCTGGTGTCAAGTCTGATTTTGGAAAAAAAAAAAAAAAAATCCAAAATCAGACAGAGTGTTGACACCAGAGAGGCTAAGACCGCATTGACTCAGTGCGGTACTCAGCCTCTCTGGTGTCAAGTCTGATTTTGGAAAAAAAATAAAAAAATCCAAAATCAGACAGAGTGTTGACACCAGAGAGGCTAAGACCGCATTGACTCAGTGCGGTATTCAGCCTCTCTGGTGTCAAGTCTGATTTTTGAAAAAAAAAAAAAAAATCCAAAATCAGACAGAGTGTTGACACCAGAGAGGCTAAGACCGCATTGACTCAGTGCGGTATTCAGCCTCTCTGGTGTCAAGTCTGATTTTGGAAAAAAAAAAAAAAAAAATCCAAAATCAGACAGAGTGTTGAGACCAGAGAGGCTAAGACCGAGTTGACTCAGTGCGGTATTCAGCCACTCTGGTGTCAAGTCTGATTTTGGAAAAAAAAAAAAAAAATCCAAAATCAGACAGAGTGTTGACACCAGAGAGGCTAAGACCGCATTGACTCAGTGCGGTACTCAGCCTCTCTGGTGTCAAGTCTGATTTTGGAAAAAAAATAAAAAAATCCAAAATCAGACAGAGTGTTGACACCAGAGAGGCTAAGACCGCATTGACTCAGTGCGGTATTCAGCCTCTCTGGTGTCAAGTCTGATTTTGGAAAAAAAAAAAAAAAATCCAAAATCAGACAGAGTGTTGACACCAGAGAGGCTAAGACCGCATTGACTCAGTGCGGTATTCAGCCTCTCTGGTGTCAAGTCTGATTTTTGAAAAAAAAAAAAAAAATCCAAAATCAGACAGAGTGTTGACACCAGAGAGGCTAAGACCGCATTGACTCAGTGCGGTATTCAGCCTCTCTGGTGTCAAGTTTGATTTTGGAAAAAAAAAAAAAAAAATCCAAAATCAGACAGAGTGTTGACACCAGAGAGGCTAAGACCGCATTGACTCAGTGCGGTATTCAGCCTCTCTGGTGTCAAGTCTGATTTTGGAAAAAAAATAAATAAATCCAAAATCAGACAGAGTGTTGAGACCAGAGAGGCTAAGACCGCATTGACTCAGTGCGGTATTCAGCCTCTCTGGTGTCAAGTCTGATTTTGGAAAAAAAAAAAAAAAAATCCAAAATCAGACAGAGTGTGGAGACCAGAGAGGCTAAGACCGCATTGACTCAGTGCGGTATTCAGCCTCTCTGGTGTCAAGTCCGATTTTGGAAAAAAAAAAAAAAAAATCCAAAATCAGACAGAGTGTTGACACCAGAGAGGCTAAGACCGCATTGACTCAGTGCGGTATTCAGCCTCTCTGGTGTCAAGTCTGATTTTGGAAAAAAAAAAAAAAAAATCCAAAATCAGACAGAGTGTTGAGACCAGAGAGGCTAAGACCGCATTGACTCAGTGCGGTATTCAGCCTCTCTGGTGTCAAGTCTGATTTTGGAAAAAAAAAAAAAAAAATCCAAAATCAGACAGTGTTGACACCAGAGAGGCTAAGACCGCATTGACTCAGTGCGGTATTCAGCCTCTCTGGTGTCAAGTCTAATTTTTGAAAAAAAAAAAAAAAAATCCAAAATCAGACAGAGTGTTGACACCAGAGAGGCTAAGACCGCATTGACTCAGTGCGGTATTCAGCCTCTCTGGTGTCAAGTCTGATTTTGGAAAAAAAAAAAAAAAATCCAAAATCAGACAGAGTGTTGACACCAGAGAGGCTAAGACCGCATTGACTCAGTGCGGTATTCAGCCTCTCTGGTGTCAAGTCTGATTTTGGAAAAAAAAAAAAAAAATCCAAAATCAGACAGAGTGTTGAGACCAGAGAGGCTAAGACCGCATTGACTCAGTGCGGTATTCAGCCTCTCTGGTGTCAAGTCTGATTTTGGAAAAAAAAAAAAAAAATCCAAAATCAGACAGAGTGTTGACACCAGAGAGGCTAAGACCGCATTGACTCAGTGCGGTATTCAGCCTCTCTGGTGTCAAGTCTGATTTTGGAAAAAAAAAAAAAAAAAATCCAAAATCAGACAGAGTGTTGAGACCAGAGATGCTAAGACCGAGTTGACTCAGTGCGGTATTCAGCCACTCTGGTGTCAAGTCTGATTTTGGAAAAAAAAAAAAAAAATCCAAAATCAGACAGAGTGTTGACACCAGAGAGGCTAAGACCGCATTGACTCAGTGCGGTATTCAGCCTCTCTGGTGTCAAGTCTGATTTTGGAAAAAAAAAAAAAAATCCAAAATCAGACAGAGTGTTGACACCAGAGAGGCTAAGACCGCATTGACTCAGTGCGGTATTCAGCCTCTCTGGTGTCAAGTCTGATTTTTGAAAAAAAAAAAAAAAATCCAAAATCAGACAGAGTGTTGACACCAGAGAGGCTAAGACCGCATTGACTCAGTGCGGTATTCAGCCTCTCTGGTGTCAAGTCTGATTTTGGAAAAAAAAAAAAAAAATCCAAAATCAGACAGAGTGTTGACACCAGAGAGGCTAAGACCGCATTGACTCAGTGCGGTATTCAGCCTCTCTGGTGTCAAGTCTGATTTTGGAAAAAAAAAAAAAAAAAATCCAAAATCAGACAGAGTGTTGAGACCAGAGAGGCTAAGACCGAGTTGACTCAGTGCGGTATTCAGCCACTCTGGTGTCAAGTCTGATTTTGGAAAAAAAAAAAAAAAATCCAAAATCAGACAGAGTGTTGACACCAGAGAGGCTAAGACCGCATTGACTCAGTGCGGTACTCAGCCTCTCTGGTGTCAAGTCTGATTTTGGAAAAAAAAAAAAAAAATCCAAAATCAGACAGAGTGTTGAGACCAGAGAGGCTAAGACCGCATTGACTCAGTGCGGTATTCAGCCTCTCTGGTGTCAAGTCTGATTTTGGAAAAAAAAAAAAAAAAATCCAAAATCAGACAGAGTGTTGACACCAGAGAGGCTAAGACCGCATTGACTCAGTGCGGTATTCAGCCTCTCTGGTGTCAAGTCTGATTTTGGAAAAAAAAAAAAAAAATCCAAAATCAGACAGAGTGTTGACACCAGAGAGGCTAAGACCGCATTGACTCAGTGCGGTATTCAGCCTCTCTGGTGTCAAGTCTGATTTTGGGAAAAAAAAAAAAAAAATCCAAAATCAGACAGAGTGTTGAGACCAGAGAGGCTAAGACCGCATTGACTCAGTGCGGTATTCAGCCTCTCTGGTGTCAAGTCTGATTTTGGAAAAAAAAAAAAAAAAATCCAAAATCAGACAGAGTGTTGAGACCAGAGAGGCTAAGACCGCATTGACTCAGTGCGGTATTCAGCCTCTCTGGTGTCAAGTCTGATTTTGGAAAAAAAAAAAAAAATCCAAAATCAGACAGAGTGTTGACACCAGAGAGGCTAAGACCGCATTGACTCAGTGCGGTATTCAGCCTCTCTGGTGTCAAGTCTGATTTTGGAAAAAAAAAAAAAAAAATCCAAAATCAGACAGAGTGTTGAGACCAGAGAGGCTAAGACCGAGTTGACTCAGTGCGGTATTCAGCCACTCTGGTGTCAAGTCTGATTTTGGAAAAAAAAAAAAAAAAATCCAAAATCAGACAGAGTGTTGACACCAGAGAGGCTAAGACCGCATTGACTCAGTGCGGTACTCAGCCTCTCTGGTGTCAAGTCTGATTTTGGAAAAAAAATAAAAAAATCCAAAATCAGACAGAGTGTTGACACCAGAGAGGCTAAGACCGCATTGACTCAGTGCGGTATTCAGCCTCTCTGGTGTCAAGTCTGATTTTGGAAAAAAAAAAAAAAATCCAAAATCAGACAGAGTGTTGACACCAGAGAGGCTAAGACCGCATTGACTCAGTGCGGTATTCAGCCTCTCTGGTGTCAAGTCTGATTTTTGAAAAAAAAAAAAAAAATCCAAAATCAGACAGAGTGTTGACACCAGAGAGGCTAAGACCGCATTGACTCAGTGCGGTATTCAGCCTCTCTGGTGTCAAGTCTGATTTTGGAAAAAAAAAAAAAAAATCCAAAATCAGACAGAGTGTTGACACCAGAGAGGCTAAGACCGCATTGACTCAGTGCGGTATTCAGCCTCTCTGGTGTCAAGTCTGATTTTGGAAAAAAAAAAAAAAAAAATCCAAAATCAGACAGAGTGTTGAGACCAGAGAGGCTAAGACCGAGTTGACTCAGTGCGGTATTCAGCCACTCTGGTGTCAAGTCTGATTTTGGAAAAAAAAAAAAAAAAATCCAAAATCAGACAGAGTGTTGACACCAGAGAGGCTAAGACCGCATTGACTCAGTGCGGTACTCAGCCTCTCTGGTGTCAAGTCTGATTTTGGAAAAAAAATAAAAAAATCCAAAATCAGACAGAGTGTTGACACCAGAGAGGCTAAGACCGCATTGACTCAGTGCGGTATTCAGCCTCTCTGGTGTCAAGTCTGATTTTGGAAAAAAAAAAAAAAATCCAAAATCAGACAGAGTGTTGACACCAGAGAGGCTAAGACCGCATTGACTCAGTGCGGTATTCAGCCTCTCTGGTGTCAAGTCTGATTTTTGAAAAAAAAAAAAAAAATCCAAAATCAGACAGAGTGTTGACACCAGAGAGGCTAAGACCGGATTGACTCAGTGCGGTATTCAGCCTCTCTGGTGTCAAGTCTGATTTTGGAAAAAAAAAAAAAAAATCCAAAATCAGACAGAGTGTTGAGACCAGAGAGGCTAAGACCGCATTGACTCAGTGCGGTATTCAGCCTCTCTGGTGTCAAGTCTGATTTTGGAAAAAAAAAAAAAAAAATCCAAAATCAGACAGTGTTGACACCAGAGAGGCTAAGACCGCATTGACTCAGTGCGGTATTCAGCCTCTCTGGTGTCAAGTCTAATTTTTGAAAAAAAAAAAAAAAATCCAAAATCAGACAGAGTGTTGACACCAGAGAGGCTAAGACCGCATTGACTCAGTGCGGTATTCAGCCTCTCTGGTGTCAAGTCTGATTTTGGAAAAAAAAAAAAAAAATCCAAAATCAGACAGAGTGTTGACACCAGAGAGGCTAAGACCGCATTGACTCAGTGCGGTATTCAGCCTCTCTGGTGTCAAGTCTGATTTTGGAAAAAAAAAAAAAAAATCCAAAATCAGACAGAGTGTTGAGACCAGAGAGGCTAAGACCGCATTGACTCAGTGCGGTATTCAGCCTCTCTGGTGTCAAGTCTGATTTTGGAAAAAAAAAAAAAAATCCAAAATCAGACAGAGTGTTGACACCAGAGAGGCTAAGACCGCATTGACTCAGTGCGGTATTCAGCCTCTCTGGTGTCAAGTCTGATTTTGGAAAAAAAAAAAAAAAAAATCCAAAATCAGACAGAGTGTTGAGACCAGAGATGCTAAGACCGAGTTGACTCAGTGCGGTATTCAGCCACTCTGGTGTCAAGTCTGATTTTGGAAAAAAAAAAAAAAAATCCAAAATCAGACAGAGTGTTGACACCAGAGAGGCTAAGACCGCATTGACTCAGTGCGGTATTCAGCCTCTCTGGTGTCAAGTCTGATTTTGGAAAAAAAAAAAAAAATCCAAAATCAGACAGAGTGTTGACACCAGAGAGGCTAAGACCGCATTGACTCAGTGCGGTATTCAGCCTCTCTGGTGTCAAGTCTGATTTTTGAAAAAAAAAAAAAAAATCCAAAATCAGACAGAGTGTTGACACCAGAGAGGCTAAGACCGCATTGACTCAGTGCGGTATTCAGCCTCTCTGGTGTCAAGTCTGATTTTGGAAAAAAAAAAAAAAAATCCAAAATCAGACAGAGTGTTGACACCAGAGAGGCTAAGACCGCATTGACTCAGTGCGGTATTCAGCCTCTCTGGTGTCAAGTCTGATTTTGGAAAAAAAAAAAAAAAAAATCCAAAATCAGACAGAGTGTTGAGACCAGAGAGGCTAAGACCGAGTTGACTCAGTGCGGTATTCAGCCACTCTGGTGTCAAGTCTGATTTTGGAAAAAAAAAAAAAAAATCCAAAATCAGACAGAGTGTTGACACCAGAGAGGCTAAGACCGCATTGACTCAGTGCGGTACTCAGCCTCTCTGGTGTCAAGTCTGATTTTGGAAAAAAAAAAAAAAAATCCAAAATCAGACAGAGTGTTGAGACCAGAGAGGCTAAGACCGCATTGACTCAGTGCGGTATTCAGCCTCTCTGGTGTCAAGTCTGATTTTGGAAAAAAAAAAAAAAAAATCCAAAATCAGACAGAGTGTTGACACCAGAGAGGCTAAGACCGCATTGACTCAGTGCGGTATTCAGCCTCTCTGGTGTCAAGTCTGATTTTGGAAAAAAAAAAAAAAAAATCCAAAATCAGACAGAGTGTTGACACCAGAGAGGCTAAGACCGCATTGACTCAGTGCGGTATTCAGCCTCTCTGGTGTCAAGTCTGATTTTGGGAAAAAAAAAAAAAAAAATCCAAAATCAGACAGAGTGTTGAGACCAGAGAGGCTAAGACCGCATTGACTCAGTGCGGTATTCAGCCTCTCTGGTGTCAAGTCTGATTTTGGAAAAAAAAAAAAAAAAATCCAAAATCAGACAGAGTGTTGAGACCAGAGAGGCTAAGACCGCATTGACTCAGTGCGGTATTCAGCCTCTCTGGTGTCAAGTCTGATTTTGGAAAAAAAAAAAAAAATCCAAAATCAGACAGAGTGTTGACACCAGAGAGGCTAAGACCGCATTGACTCAGTGCGGTATTCAGCCTCTCTGGTGTCAAGTCTGATTTTGGAAAAAAAAAAAAAAAAAATCCAAAATCAGACAGAGTGTTGAGACCAGAGAGGCTAAGACCGAGTTGACTCAGTGCGGTATTCAGCCACTCTGGTGTCAAGTCTGATTTTGGAAAAAAAAAAAAAAAATCCAAAATCAGACAGAGTGTTGACACCAGAGAGGCTAAGACCGCATTGACTCAGTGCGGTACTCAGCCTCTCTGGTGTCAAGTCTGATTTTGGAAAAAAAATAAAAAAATCCAAAATCAGACAGAGTGTTGACACCAGAGAGGCTAAGACCGCATTGACTCAGTGCGGTATTCAGCCTCTCTGGTGTCAAGTCTGATTTTGGAAAAAAAAAAAAAAATCCAAAATCAGACAGAGTGTTGACACCAGAGAGGCTAAGACCGCATTGACTCAGTGCGGTATTCAGCCTCTCTGGTGTCAAGTCTGATTTTTGAAAAAAAAAAAAAAAATCCAAAATCAGACAGAGTGTTGACACCAGAGAGGCTAAGACCGCATTGACTCAGTGCGGTATTCAGCCTCTCTGGTGTCAAGTCTGATTTTGGAAAAAAAAAAAAAAATCCAAAATCAGACAGAGTGTTGACACCAGAGAGGCTAAGACCGCATTGACTCAGTGCGGTATTCAGCCTCTCTGGTGTCAAGTCTGATTTTGGAAAAAAAAAAAAAAAAAATCCAAAATCAGACAGAGTGTTGAGACCAGAGAGGCTAAGACCGAGTTGACTCAGTGCGGTATTCAGCCACTCTGGTGTCAAGTCTGATTTTGGAAAAAAAAAAAAAAAATCCAAAATCAGACAGAGTGTTGACACCAGAGAGGCTAAGACCGCATTGACTCAGTGCGGTACTCAGCCTCTCTGGTGTCAAGTCTGATTTTGGAAAAAAAATAAAAAAATCCAAAATCAGACAGAGTGTTGACACCAGAGAGGCTAAGACCGCATTGACTCAGTGCGGTATTCAGCCTCTCTGGTGTCAAGTCTGATTTTGGAAAAAAAAAAAAAAATCCAAAATCAGACAGAGTGTTGACACCAGAGAGGCTAAGACCGCATTGACTCAGTGCGGTATTCAGCCTCTCTGGTGTCAAGTCTGATTTTTGAAAAAAAAAAAAAAAATCCAAAATCAGACAGAGTGTTGACACCAGAGAGGCTAAGACCGGATTGACTCAGTGCGGTATTCAGCCTCTCTGGTGTCAAGTCTGATTTTGGAAAAAAAAAAAAAAAATCCAAAATCAGACAGAGTGTTGACACCAGAGAGGCTAAGACCGCATTGACTCAGTGCGGTATTCAGCCTCTCTGGTGTCAAGTCTGATTTTGGAAAAAAAATAAATAAATCCAAAATCAGACAGAGTGTTGAGACCAGAGAGGCTAAGACCGCATTGACTCAGTGCGGTATTCAGCCTCTCTGGTGTCAAGTCTGATTTTGGAAAAAAAAAAAAAAAATCCAAAATCAGACAGAGTGTGGAGACCAGAGAGGCTAAGACCGCATTGACTCAGTGCGGTATTCAGCCTCTCTGGTGTCAAGTCCGATTTTGGAAAAAAAAAAAAAAAAATCCAAAATCAGACAGAGTGTTGACACCAGAGAGGCTAAGACCGCATTGACTCAGTGCGGAATTCAGCCTCTCTGGTGTCAAGTCTGATTTTGGAAAAAAAAAAAAAAAATCCAAAATCAGACAGAGTGTTGAGACCAGAGAGGCTAAGACCGCATTGACTCAGTGCGGTATTCAGCCTCTCTGGTGTCAAGTCTGATTTTGGAAAAAAAAAAAAAAAAATCCAAAATCAGACAGTGTTGACACCAGAGAGGCTAAGACCGCATTGACTCAGTGCGGTATTCAGCCTCTCTGGTGTCAAGTCTGATTTTGGAAAAAAAAAAAAAAATCCAAAATCAGACAGAGTGTTGAGACCAGAGAGGCTAAGACCGAGTTGACTCAGTGCGGTATTCAGCCACTCTGGTGTCAAGTCTGATTTTGGAAAAAAAAAAAAAAAATCCAAAATCAGACAGAGTGTTGACACCAGAGAGGCTAAGACCGCATTGACTCAGTGCAGTATTCAGCCTCTCTGGTGTCAAGTCTGATTTTGGAAAAAAAAAAAAAAAATCCAAAATCAGACAGAGTGTTGACACCAGAGAGGCTAAGACCGCATTGACTCAGTGCGGTATTCAGCCTCTCTGGTGTCAAGTCTGATTTTTGAAAAAAAAAAAAAAAATCCAAAATCAGACAGTGTTGACACCAGAGAGGCTAAGACCGCATTGACTCAGTGCGGTATTCAGCCTCTCTGGTGTCAAGTCTGATTTTGGAAAAAAAAAAAAAAATCCAAAATCAGACAGAGTGTTGAGACCAGAGAGGCTAAGACCGAGTTGACTCAGTGCGGTATTCAGCCTCTCTGGTGTCAAGTCCGATTTTGGAAGAAAAAAAAAAAAAAATCCAAAATCAGACAGAGTGTTGACACCAGAGAGGCTAAGACCGCATTGACTCAGTGCGCTATTCAGCCTCTCTGGTGTCAAGTCTGATTTTGGTAAAAAAAAAAAAAAATCCAAAATCAGACAGAGTGTTGAGACCAGAGAGGCTAAGACCGCATTGACTCAGTGCGGTATTCAGCCTCTCTGGTGTCAAGTCTGATTTTGGAAAAAAAAAAAAAAAATCCAAAATCAGACAGAGTGTTGAGACCAGAGAGGCTAAGACCGCATTGACTCAGTGCGGTATTCAGCCTCTCTGGTGTCAAGTCTGATTTTGGAAAAAAAAAAAAAAAAATCCAAAATCAGACAGAGTGTTGACACCAGAGAGGCTAAGACCGCATTGACTCAGTGCGGTATTCAGCCTCTCTGGTGTCAAGTCTGATTTTGGAAAAAAAAAAAAAAAAATCCAAAATCAGACAGAGTGTTGACACCAGAGAGGCTAAGACCGCATTGACTCAGTGCGGTATTCAGCCTCTCTGGTGTCAAGTCTGATTTTGGAAAAAAAAAAAAAAAAAAATCCAAAATCAGACAGAGTGTTGAGACCAGAGAGGCTAAGACCGAGTTGACTCAGTGCGGTATTCAGCCACTCTGGTGTCAAGTCTGATTTTGGAAAAAAAAAAAAAAATCCAAAATCAGACAGAGTGTTGACACCAGAGAGGCTAAGACCGCATTGACTCAGTGCGGTACTCAGCCTCTCTGGTGTCAAGTCTGATTTTGGAAAAAAAATTAAAAAATCCAAAATCAGACAGAGTGTTGACACCAGAGAGGCTAAGACCGCATTGACTCAGTGCGGTATTCAGCCTCTCTGGTGTCAAGTCTGATTTTGGAAAAAAAAAAAAAAATCCAAAATCAGACAGAGTGTTGACACCAGAGAGGCTAAGACCGCATTGACTCAGTGCGGTATTCAGCCTCTCTGGTGTCAAGTCTGATTTTGAAAAAAAAAAAAAAAAAAATCCAAAATCAGACAGTGTTGAGACCAGAGAGGCTAAGACCGCATTGACTCAGTGCGGTATTCAGCCTCTCTGGTGTCAAGTCTGATTTTGGAAAAAAAAAAAAAAAATCCAAAATCAGACAGAGTGTTGACACCAGAGAGGCTAAGACCGCATTGACTCAGTGCGGTATTCAGCCTCTCTGGTGACAAGTCTGATTTTGGAAAAAAAAAAAAAAAAATCCAAAATCAGACAGAGTGTTGAGACCAGAGAGGCTAAGACCGCATTGACTCAGTGCAGTATTCAGCCTCTCTGGTGTCAAGTCTGATTTTGGAAAAAAAAAAAAAAAATCCAAAATCAGACAGAGTGTTGAGACCAGAGAGGCTAAGACCGCATTGACTCAGTGCGGTATTCAGCCTCTCTGGTGTCAAGTCTGATTTTGGAAAAAAAAAAAAAAAATCCAAAATCAGACAGAGTGTTGACACAAGAGAGGCTAAGACCGCATTGACTCAGTGCGGTATTCAGCCTCTCTGGTGTCAAGTCTGATTTTGGAAAAAAAAAAAAAAAAATCCAAAATCAGACAGAGTGTTGACACCAGAGAGGCTAAGACCGCATTGACTCAGTGCGGTATTCAGCCTCTCTGGTGTCAAGTCTGATTTTGGAAAAAAAAAAAAAAAATCCAAAATCAGACAGAGTGTTGAGACCAGAGAGGCTAAGACCGAGTTGACTCAGTGCGGTATTCAGCCACTCTGGTGTCAAGTCTGATTTTGGAAAAAAAAAAAAAAATCCAAAATCAGACAGAGTGTTGACACCAGAGAGGCTAAGACCGCATTGACTCAGTGCGGTACTCAGCCTCTCTGGTGTCAAGTCTGATTTTGGAAAAAAAAAAAAAAAAATCCAAAATCAGACAGAGTGTTGAGACCAGAGAGGCTAAGACCGCATTGACTCAGTGCGGTATTCAGCCTCTCTGGTGTCAAGTCTGATTTTGGAAAAAAAAAAAAAAAAATCCAAAATCAGACAGAGTGTTGACACCAGAGAGGCTAAGACCGCATTGACTCAGTGCGGTATTCAGCCTCTCTGGTGTCAAGTCTGATTTTGGAAAAAAAAAAAAAAAAAATCCAAAATCAGACAGAGTGTTGAGACCAGAGAGGCTAAGACCGAGTTGACTCAGTGCGGTATTCAGCCACTCTGGTGTCAAGTCTGATTTTGGAAAAAAAAAAAAAAATCCAAAATCAGACAGAGTGTTGACACCAGAGAGGCTAAGACCGCATTGACTCAGTGCGGTACTCAGCCTCTCTGGTGTCAAGTCTGATTTTGGAAAAAAAATAAAAAAATCCAAAATCAGACAGAGTGTTGACACCAGAGAGGCTAAGACCGCATTGACTCAGTGCGGTATTCAGCCTCTCTGGTGTCAAGTCTGATTTTGGAAAAAAAAAAAAAAATCCAAAATCAGACAGAGTGTTGACACCAGAGAGGCTAAGACCGCATTGACTCAGTGCGGTATTCAGCCTCTCTGGTGTCGTCTGATTTTGAAAAAAAAAAAAAAACAAATCCAAAATCAGACAGTGTTGAGACCAGAGAGGCTAAGACCGCATTGACTCAGTGCGGTATTCAGCCTCTCTGGTGTCAAGTCTGATTTTGGAAAAAAAAAAAAAAAATCCAAAATCAGACAGAGTGTTGACACCAGAGAGGCTAAGACCGCATTGACTCCGTGCGGTATTCAGCCTCTCTGGTGACAAGTCTGATTTTGAAAAAAAAAAAAAAAAAATCCAAAATCAGACAGAGTGTCGAGACCAGAGAGGCTAAGACCGCATTGACTCAGTGCAGTATTCAGCCTCTCTGGTGTCAAGTCTGATTTAGGAAAAAAAAAAAAAAAATCCAAAATCAGACAGAGTGTTGAGACCAGAGAGGCTAAGACCGCATTGACTCAGTGCGGTATTCAGCCTCTCTGGTGTCAAGTCTGATTTTGGAAAAAAAAAAAAAAAATCCAAAATCAGACAGAGTGTTGACACAAGAGAGGCTAAGACCGCATTGACTCAGTGCGGTATTCAGCCTCTCTGGTGTCAAGTCTGATTTTGGAAAAAAAAAAAAAAAAATCCAAAATCAGACAGAGTGTTGACACCAGAGAGGCTAAGACCGCATTGACTCAGTGCGGTATTCAGCCTCTCTGGTGTCAAGTCTGATTTTGGAAAAAAAAAAAAAAAATCCAAAATAAGACAGAGTGTTGAGACCAGAGAGGCTAAGACCGAGTTGACTCAGTGCGGTATTCAGCCACTCTGGTGTCAAGTCTGATTTTGGAAAAAAAAAAAAAAATCCAAAATCAGACAGAGTGTTGACACCAGAGAGGCTAAGACCGCATTGACTCAGTGCGGTACTCAGCCTCTCTGGTGTCAAGTCTGATTTTGGAAAAAAAAAAAAAAAATCCAAAATCAGACAGAGTGTTGAGACCAGAGAGGCTAAGACCGCATTGACTCAGTGCGGTATTCAGCCTCTCTGGTGTCAAGTCTGATTTTGGAAAAAAAAAAAAAAAAATCCAAAATCAGACAGAGTGTTGACACCAGAGAGGCTAAGACCGCATTGACTCAGTGCGGTATTCAGCCTCTCTGGTGTCAAGTCTGATTTTGAAAAAAAAAAAAAAAAAAATCCAAAATCAGACAGTGTTGAGACCAGAGAGGCTAAGACCGCATTGACTCAGTGCGGTATTCAGCCTCTCTGGTGTCAAGTCTGATTTTGGAAAAAAAAAAAAAAAATCCAAAATCAGACAGAGTGTTGACACCAGAGAGGCTAAGACCGCATTGACTCAGTGCGGTATTCAGCCTCTCTGGTGACAAGTCTGATTTTGAAAAAAAAAAAAAAAAAATCCAAAATCAGACAGAGTGTCGAGACCAGAGAGGCTAAGACCGCATTGACTCAGTGCAGTATTCAGCCTCTCTGGTGTCAAGTCTGATTTTGGAAAAAAAAAAAAAAAATCCAAAATCAGACAGAGTGTTGAGACCAGAGAGGCTAAGACCGCATTGACTCAGTGCGGTATTCAGCCTCTCTGGTGTCAAGTCTGATTTTGGAAAAAAAAAAAAAAAATCCAAAATCAGACAGAGTGTTGACACAAGAGAGGCTAAGACCGCATTGACTCAGTGCGGTATTCAGCCTCTCTGGTGTCAAGTCTGATTTTGGAAAAAAAAAAAAAAAAATCCAAAATCAGACAGAGTGTTGACACCAGAGAGGCTAAGACCGCATTGACTCAGTGCGGTATTCAGCCTCTCTGGTGTCAAGTCTGATTTTGGAAAAAAAAAAAAAAAATCCAAAATAAGACAGAGTGTTGAGACCAGAGAGGCTAAGACCGAGTTGACTCAGTGCGGTATTCAGCCACTCTGGTGTCAAGTCTGATTTTGGAAAAAAAAAAAAAAATCCAAAATCAGACAGAGTGTTGACACCAGAGAGGCTAAGACCGCATTGACTCAGTGCGGTACTCAGCCTCTCTGGTGTCAAGTCTGATTTTGGAAAAAAAAAAAAAAAAATCCAAAATCAGACAGAGTGTTGAGACCAGAGAGGCTAAGACCGCATTGACTCAGTGCGGTATTCAGCCTCTCTGGTGTCAAGTCTGATTTTGGAAAAAAAAAAAAAAAAATCCAAAATCAGACAGAGTGTTGACACCAGAGAGGCTAAGACCGCATTGACTCAGTGCGGTATTCAGCCTCTCTGGTGTCAAGTCTGATTTTGGAAAAAAAAAAAAAAAAATCCAAAATCAGACAGTGTTGAGACCAGAGAGGCTAAGACCACATTGACTCAGTGCGGTATTCAGCCTCTCTGGTGTCAAGTCTGATTTTGGAAAAAAAAAAAAAAAAATCCAAAATCAGACAGAGTGTTGAGACCATACCGCATTGACTCAGTGCGGTATTCAGCCTCTCTGGTGTCAAGTCTGATTTTGGAAAAAAAAAAAAAAATCCAAAATCAGACAGAGTGTTGACACCAGAGAGGCTAAGACCGCATTGACTCAGTGCGGTATTCAGCCTCTCTGGTGTCAAGTCTGATTTTGGAAAAAAAAATAAAAAAAATCCAAAATCAGACAGAGTGTTGACACCAGAGAGGCTAAGACCGCATTGACTCAGTGCGGTATTCAGCCTCTCTGGTGTCAAGTCTGATTTTGGAAAAAAAAAAAAAAAAATCCAAAATCAGACAGAGTGTTGAGACCAGAGAGGCTAAGACCGAGTTGACTCAGTGCGGTATTCAGCCACTCTGGTGTCAAGTCTGATTTTGGAAAAAAAATAAAAAAATCCAAAATCAGACAGAGTGTTGAGACCAGAGAGGCTAAGACCGCATTGACTCAGTGCGGTACTCAGCCTCTCTGGTGTCAAGTCTGATTTTGGAAAAAAAAAAAAAAAAATCCAAAATCAGACAGAGTGTTGACACCAGAGAGGCTAAGACCGCATTGACTCAGTGCGGTATTCAGCCTCTCTGGTGTCAAGTCTGATTTTGGAAAAAAAAAAAAAAAATCCAAAATCAGACAGAGTGTTGACACAAGAGAGGCTAAGACCGCATTGACTCAGTGCGGTATTCAGCCTCTCTGGTGTCAAGTCTGATTTTGGAAAAAAAAAAAAAAAAATCCAAAATCAGACAGAGTGTTGACACCAGAGAGGCTAAGACCGCATTGACTCAGTGCGGTATTCAGCCTCTCTGGTGTCAAGTCTGATTTTGGAAAAAAAAAAAAAAAATCCAAAATCAGACAGAGTGTTGAGACCAGAGAGGCTAAGACCGAGTTGACTCAGTGCGGTATTCAGCCACTCTGGTGTCAAGTCTGATTTTGGAAAAAAAAAAAAAAATCCAAAATCAGACAGAGTGTTGACACCAGAGAGGCTAAGACCGCATTGACTCAGTGCGGTACTCAGCCTCTCTGGTGTCAAGTCTGATTTTGGAAAAAAAAAAAAAAAAATCCAAAATCAGACAGAGTGTTGAGACCAGAGAGGCTAAGACCGCATTGACTCAGTGCGGTATTCAGCCTCTCTGGTGTCAAGTCTGATTTTGGAAAAAAAAAAAAAAAAATCCAAAATCAGACAGAGTGTTGACACCAGAGAGGCTAAGACCGCATTGACTCAGTGCGGTATTCAGCCTCTCTGGTGTCAAGTCTGATTTTGGAAAAAAAAAAAAAAAAAATCCAAAATCAGACAGAGTGTTGAGACCAGAGAGGCTAAGACCGAGTTGACTCAGTGCGGTATTCAGCCACTCTGGTGTCAAGTCTGATTTTGGAAAAAAAAAAAAAAATCCAAAATCAGACAGAGTGTTGACACCAGAGAGGCTAAGACCGCATTGACTCAGTGCGGTACTCAGCCTCTCTGGTGTCAAGTCTGATTTTGGAAAAAAAATAAAAAAATCCAAAATCAGACAGAGTGTTGACACCAGAGAGGCTAAGACCGCATTGACTCAGTGCGGTATTCAGCCTCTCTGGTGTCAAGTCTGATTTTGGAAAAAAAAAAAAAAATCCAAAATCAGACAGAGTGTTGACACCAGAGAGGCTAAGACCGCATTGACTCAGTGCGGTATTCAGTCTCTCTGGTGTCAAGTCTGATTTTGAAAAAAAAAAAAAAAAAAATCCAAAATCAGACAGTGTTGAGACCAGAGAGGCTAAGACCGCATTGACTCAGTGCGGTATTCAGCCTCTCTGGTGTCAGGTCTGATTTTGGAAAAAAAAAAAAAAAATCCAAAATCAGACAGAGTGTTGACACCAGAGAGGCTAAGACCGCATTGACTCAGTGCGGTATTCAGCCTCTCTGGTGACAAGTCTGATTTTGAAAAAAAAAAAAAAAAAAATCCAAAATCAGACAGAGTGTCGAGACCAGAGAGGCTAAGACCGCATTGACTCAGTGCAGTATTCAGCCTCTCTGGTGTCAAGTCTGATTTTGGAAAAAAAAAAAAAAAAATCCAAAATCAGACAGAGTGTTGAGACCAGAGAGGCTAAGACCGCATTGACTCAGTGCGGTATTCAGCCTCTCTGGTGTCAAGTCTGATTTTGGAAAAAAAAAAAAAAAATCCAAAATCAGACAGAGTGTTGACACAAGAGAGGCTAAGACCGCATTGACTCAGTGCGGTATTCAGCCTCTCTGGTGTCAAGTCTGATTTTGGAAAAAAAAAAAAAAAAATCCAAAATCAGACAGAGTGTTGACACCAGAGAGGCTAAGACCGCATTGACTCAGTGCGGTATTCAGCCTCTCTGGTGTCAAGTCTGATTTTGGAAAAAAAAAAAAAAAATCCAAAATAAGACAGAGTGTTAAGACCAGAGAGGCTAAGACCGAGTTGACTCAGTGCGGTATTCAGCCACTCTGGTGTCAAGTCTGATTTTGGAAAAAAAAAAAAAAATCCAAAATCAGACAGAGTGTTGACACCAGAGAGGCTAAGACCGCATTGACTCAGTGCGGTACTCAGCCTCTCTGGTGTCAAGTCTGATTTTGGAAAAAAAAAAAAAAAAATCCAAAATCAGACAGAGTGTTGAGACCAGAGAGGCTAAGACCGCATTGACTCAGTGCGGTATTCAGCCTCTCTGGTGTCAAGTCTGATTTTGGAAAAAAAAAAAAAAAAATCCAAAATCAGACAGAGTGTTGACACCAGAGAGGCTAAGACCGCATTGACTCAGTGCGGTATTCAGCCTCTCTGGTGTCAAGTCTGATTTTGGAAAAAAAAAAAAAAAATCCAAAATCAGACAGTGTTGAGACCAGAGAGGCTAAGACCACATTGACTCAGTGCGGTATTCAGCCTCTCTGGTGTCAAGTCTGATTTTGGAAAAAAAAAAAAAAAAATCCAAAATCAGACAGAGTGTTGAGACCATACCGCATTGACTCAGTGCGGTATTCAGCCTCTCTGGTGTCAAGTCTGATTTTGGAAAAAAAAAAAAAAATCCAAAATCAGACAGAGTGTTGACACCAGAGAGGCTAAGACCGCATTGACTCAGTGCGGTATTCAGCCTCTCTGGTGTCAAGTCTGATTTTGGAAAAATAAATAAAAAAAATCCAAAATCAGACAGAGTGTTGACACCAGAGAGGCTAAGACCGCATTGACTCAGTGCGGTATTCAGCCTCTCTGGTGTCAAGTCTGATTTTGGAAAAAAAAAAAAAAAAATCCAAAATCAGACAGAGTGTTGAGACCAGAGAGGCTAAGACCGAGTTGACTCAGTGCGGTATTCAGCCACTCTGGTGTCAAGTCTGATTTTGGAAAAAAAAAAAAAAAATCCAAAATCAGACAGAGTGTTGACACCAGAGAGGCTAAGACCGCATTGACTCAGTGCGGTACTCAGCCTCTCTGGTGTCAATTCTGATTTTGGAAAAAAAATAAAAAAATCCAAAATCAGACAGAGTGTTGAGACCAGAGAGGCTAAGACCGCATTGACTCAGTGCGGTACTCAGCCTCTCTGGTGTCAAGTCTGATTTTGGAAAAAAAAAAAAAAAAATCCAAAATCAGACAGAGTGTTGACACCAGAGAGGCTAAGACCGCATTGACTCAGTGCGGTATTCAGCCTCTCTGGTGTCAAGTCTGATTTTGAAAAAAAAAAAAAAAAAAAAATCCAAAATCAGACAGTGTTGAGACCAGAGAGGCTAAGACCGCATTGACTCAGTGCGGTATTCAGCCTCTCTGGTGTCAAGTCTGATTTTGGAAAAAAAAAAAAAAAATCCAAAATCAGACAGAGTGTTGACACCAGAGAGGCTAAGACCGCATTGACTCAGTGCGGTATTCAGCCTCTCTGGTGTCAAGTCTGCTTTTGGAAAAAAAAAAAAAAAATCCAAAATCAGACAGAGTGTTGACACCAGAGAGGCTAAGACCGTATTGACTCAGTGCGGTATTCAGCCTCTCTGGTGTCAAGTCTGATTTTGGAAAAAAAAAAAAAAAAATCCAAAATCAGACAGAGTGTTGACACCAGAGAGGCTAAGACCGCATTGACTCAGTGCGGTATTCAGCCTCTCTGGTGTCAAGTCTGATTTTTGAAAAAAAAAAAAAAAAAATCCAAAATCAGACAGAGTGTTGAGACCAGAGAGGCTAAGACCGCATTGACTCAGTGCGGTATTCAGCCTCTCTGGTGTCAAGTCTGATTTTGGAAAAAAAAAAAAAAATCCAAAATCAGACAGAGTGTTGACACCAGAGAGGCTAAGACCGCATTGACTCAGTGCGGTATTCAGCCTCTCTGGTGTCAAGTCTGATTTTGGAAAAAAAAAAAAAAAAATCCAAAATCAGACAGAGTGTTGACACCAGAGAGGCTAAGACCGCATTGACTCAGTGCGGTATTCAGCCTCTCTGGTGTCAAGTCTGATTTTGGAAAAAAAAAAAAAAAAAATCCAAAATCAGACAGAGTGTTGAGACCAGAGAGGCTAAGACCGAGTTGACTCAGTGCGGTATTCAGCCACTCTGGTGTCAAGTCTGATTTTGGAAAAAAAAAAAAAAATCCAAAATCAGACAGAGTGTTGACACCAGAGAGGCTAAGACCGCATTGACTCAGTGCGGTACTCAGCCTCTCTGGTGTCAAGTCTGATTTTGGAAAAAAAATAAAAAAATCCAAAATCAGACAGAGTGTTGACACCAGAGAGGCTAAGACCGCATTGACTCAGTGCGGTATTCAGCCTCTCTGGTGTCAAGTCTGATTTTGGAAAAAAAAAAAAAAATCCAAAATCAGACAGAGTGTTGACACCAGAGAGGCTAAGACCGCATTGACTCAGTGCGGTATTCAGCCTCTCTGGTGTCAAGTCTGATTTTGAAAAAAAAAAAAAAAAAAATCCAAAATCAGACAGTGTTGAGACCAGAGAGGCTAAGACCGCATTGACTCAGTGCGGTATTCAGCCTCTCTGGTGTCAAGTCTGATTTTGGAAAAAAAAAAAAAAAATCCAAAATCAGACAGAGTGTTGACACCAGAGAGGCTAAGACCGCATTGACTCAGTGCGGTATTCAGCCTCTCTGGTGACAAGTCTGATTTTGAAAAAAAAAAAAAAAAAATCCAAAATCAGACAGAGTGTCGAGACCAGAGAGGCTAAGACCGCATTGACTCAGTGCAGTATTCAGCCTCTCTGGTGTCAAGTCTGATTTTTGAAAAAAAAAAAAAAAATCCAAAATCAGACAGAGTGTTGAGACCAGAGAGGCTAAGACCGCATTGACTCAGTGCGGTATTCAGCCTCTCTGGTGTCAAGTCTGATTTTGGAAAAAAAAAAAAAAAATCCAAAATCAGACAGAGTGTTGACACAAGAGAGGCTAAGACCGCATTGACTCAGTGCGGTATTCAGCCTCTCTGGTGTCAAGTCTGATTTTGGAAAAAAAAAAAAAAAAATCCAAAATCAGACAGAGTGTTGACACCAGAGAGGCTAAGACCGCATTGACTCAGTGCGGTATTCAGCCTCTCTGGTGTCAAGTCTGATTTTGGAAAAAAAAAAAAAAAATCCAAAATAAGACAGAGTGTTGAGACCAGAGAGGCTAAGACCGAGTTGACTCAGTGCGGTATTCAGCCACTCTGGTGTCAAGTCTGATTTTGGAAAAAAAAAAAAAAATCCAAAATCAGACAGAGTGTTGACACCAGAGAGGCTAAGACCGCATTGACTCAGTGCGGTACTCAGCCTCTCTGGTGTCAAGTCTGATTTTGGAAAAAAAAAAAAAAAAATCCAAAATCAGACAGAGTGTTGAGACCAGAGAGGCTAAGACCGCATTGACTCAGTGCGGTATTCAGCCTCTCTGGTGTCAAGTCTGATTTTGGAAAAAAAAAAAAAAAAATCCAAAATCAGACAGAGTGTTGACACCAGAGAGGCTAAGACCGCATTGACTCAGTGCGGTATTCAGCCTCTCTGGTGTCAAGTCTGATTTTGGAAAAAAAAAAAAAAAATCCAAAATCAGACAGTGTTGAGACCAGAGAGGCTAAGACCACATTGACTCAGTGCGGTATTCAGCCTCTCTGGTGTCAAGTCTGATTTTGGAAAAAAAAAAAAAAAAATCCAAAATCAGACAGAGTGTTGAGACCATACCGCATTGACTCAGTGCGGTATTCAGCCTCTCTGGTGTCAAGTCTGATTTTGGAAAAAAAAAAAAAAATCCAAAATCAGACAGAGTGTTGACACCAGAGAGGCTAAGACCGCATTGACTCAGTGCGGTATTCAGCCTCTCTGGTGTCAAGTCTGATTTTGGAAAAAAAAATAAAAAAAATCCAAAATCAGACAGAGTGTTGACACCAGAGAGGCTAAGACCGCATTGACTCAGTGCGGTATTCAGCCTCTCTGGTGTCAAGTCTGATTTTGGAAAAAAAAAAAAAAAAATCCAAAATCAGACAGAGTGTTGAGACCAGAGAGGCTAAGACCGAGTTGACTCAGTGCGGTATTCAGCCACTCTGGTGTCAAGTCTGATTTTGGAAAAAAAAAAAAAAAATCCAAAATCAGACAGAGTGTTGACACCAGAGAGGCTAAGACCGCATTGACTCAGTGCGGTACTCAGCCTCTCTGGTGTCAATTCTGATTTTGGAAAAAAAATAAAAAAATCCAAAATCAGACAGAGTGTTGAGACCAGAGAGGCTAAGACCGCATTGACTCAGTGCGGTACTCAGCCTCTCTGGTGTCAAGTCTGATTTTGGAAAAAAAAAAAAAAAAATCCAAAATCAGACAGAGTGTTGACACCAGAGAGGCTAAGACCGCATTGACTCAGTGCGGTATTCAGCCTCTCTGGTGTCAAGTCTGATTTTGAAAAAAAAAAAAAAAAAAAAATCCAAAATCAGACAGTGTTGAGACCAGAGAGGCTAAGACCGCATTGACTCAGTGCGGTATTCAGCCTCTCTGGTGTCAAGTCTGATTTTGGAAAAAAAAAAAAAAAATCCAAAATCAGACAGAGTGTTGACACCAGAGAGGCTAAGACCGCATTGACTCAGTGCGGTATTCAGCCTCTCTGGTGTCAAGTCTGCTTTTGGAAAAAAAAAAAAAAAATCCAAAATCAGACAGAGTGTTGACACCAGAGAGGCTAAGACCGTATTGACTCAGTGCGGTATTCAGCCTCTCTGGTGTCAAGTCTGATTTTGGAAAAAAAAAAAAAAAAATCCAAAATCAGACAGAGTGTTGACACCAGAGAGGCTAAGACCGCATTGACTCAGTGCGGTATTCAGCCTCTCTGGTGTCAAGTCTGATTTTTGAAAAAAAAAAAAAAAAAATCCAAAATCAGACAGAGTGTTGAGACCAGAGAGGCTAAGACCGCATTGACTCAGTGCGGTATTCAGCCTCTCTGGTGTCAAGTCTGATTTTGGAAAAAAAAAAAAAAATCCAAAATCAGACAGAGTGTTGACACCAGAGAGGCTAAGACCGCATTGACTCAGTGCGGTATTCAGCCTCTCTGGTGTCAAGTCTGATTTTGGAAAAAAAAAAAAAAAAATCCAAAATCAGACAGAGTGTTGACACCAGAGAGGCTAAGACCGCATTGACTCAGTGCGGTATTCAGCCTCTCTGGTGTCAAGTCTGATTTTGGAAAAAAAAAAAAAAAAAATCCAAAATCAGACAGAGTGTTGAGACCAGAGAGGCTAAGACCGAGTTGACTCAGTGCGGTATTCAGCCACTCTGGTGTCAAGTCTGATTTTGGAAAAAAAAAAAAAAATCCAAAATCAGACAGAGTGTTGACACCAGAGAGGCTAAGACCGCATTGACTCAGTGCGGTACTCAGCCTCTCTGGTGTCAAGTCTGATTTTGGAAAAAAAATAAAAAAATCCAAAATCAGACAGAGTGTTGACACCAGAGAGGCTAAGACCGCATTGACTCAGTGCGGTATTCAGCCTCTCTGGTGTCAAGTCTGATTTTGGAAAAAAAAAAAAAATCCAAAATCAGACAGAGTGTTGACACCAGAGAGGCTAAGACCGCATTGACTCAGTGCGGTATTCAGCCTCTCTGGTGTCAAGTCTGATTTTGAAAAAAAAAAAAAAAAAAATCCAAAATCAGACAGTGTTGAGACCAGAGAGGCTAAGACCGCATTGACTCAGTGCGGTATTCAGCCTCTCTGGTGTCAAGTCTGATTTTGGAAAAAAAAAAAAAAAATCCAAAATCAGACAGAGTGTTGACACCAGAGAGGCTAAGACCGCATTGACTCAGTGCGGTATTCAGCCTCTCTGGTGTCAAGTCTGATTTTGGAAAAAAAAAAAAAAAAATCCAAAATCAGACAGAGTGTTGAGACCAGAGAGGCTAAGACCGCATTGACTCAGTGCGGTATTCAGCCTCTCTGGTGTCAAGTCTGATTTTGGAAAAAAAAAAAAAAAAATCCAAAATCAGACAGAGTGTTGACACCAGAGAGGCTAAGACCGCATTGACTCAGTGCGGTATTCAGCCTCTCTGGTGTCAAGTCTGATTTTTGAAAAAAAAAAAAAAAAAATCCAAAATCAGACAGAGTGTTGAGACCAGAGAGGCTAAGACCGCATTGACTCAGTGCGGTATTCAGCCTCTCTGGTGTCAAGTCTGATTTTGGAAAAAAAAAAAAAAATCCAAAATCAGACAGAGTGTTGACACCAGAGAGGCTAAGACCGCATTGACTCAGTGCGGTATTCAGCCTCTCTGGTGTCAAGTCTGATTTTGGAAAAAAAAAAAAAAAAATCCAAAATCAGACAGAGTGTTGACACCAGAGAGGCTAAGACCGCATTGACTCAGTGCGGTATTCAGCCTCTCTGGTGTCAAGTCTGATTTTGGAAAAAAAAAAAAAAAAAATCCAAAATCAGACAGAGTGTTGAGACCAGAGAGGCTAAGACCGAGTTGACTCAGTGCGGTATTCAGCCACTCTGGTGTCAAGTCTGATTTTGGAAAAAAAAAAAAAAATCCAAAATCAGACAGAGTGTTGACACCAGAGAGGCTAAGACCGCATTGACTCAGTGCGGTACTCAGCCTCTCTGGTGTCAAGTCTGATTTTGGAAAAAAAATAAAAAAATCCAAAATCAGACAGAGTGTTGACACCAGAGAGGCTAAGACCGCATTGACTCAGTGCGGTATTCAGCCTCTCTGGTGTCAAGTCTGATTTTGGAAAAAAAAAAAAAAAATCCAAAATCAGACAGAGTGTTGACACCAGAGAGGCTAAGACCGCATTGACTCAGTGCGGTATTCAGCCTCTCTGGTGTCAAGTCTGATTTTGAAAAAAAAAAAAAAAAAATCCAAAATCAGACAGTGTTGAGACCAGAGAGGCTAAGACCGCATTGACTCAGTGCGGTATTCAGCCTCTCTGGTGTCAAGTCTGATTTTGGAAAAAAAAAAAAAAAATCCAAAATCAGACAGAGTGTTGACACCAGAGAGGCTAAGACCGCATTGACTCAGTGCGGTATTCAGCCTCTCTGGTGTCAAGTCTGATTTTGGAAAAAAAAAAAAAAAAATCCAAAATCAGACAGAGTGTTGAGACCAGAGAGGCTAAGACCGCATTGACTCAGTGCGGTATTCAGCCTCTCTGGTGTCAAGTCTGATTTTGGAAAAAAAAAAAAAAAAATCCAAAATCAGACAGAGTGTTGAGACCAGAGAGGCTAAGACCGCATTGACTCAGTGCGGTATTCAGCCTCTCTGGTGTCAAGTCTGATTTTGGAAAAAAAAAAAAAAAATCCAAAATCAGACAGAGTGTTGACACCAGAGAGGCTAAGACCGCATTGACTCAGTGCGGTATTCAGCCTCTCTGGTGTCAAGTCTGATTTTGGAAAAAAAAAAAAAAAAATCCAAAATCAGACAGAGTGTTGACACCAGAGAGGCTAAGACCGCATTGACTCAGTGCGGTATTCAGCCTCTCTGGTGTCAAGTCTGATTTTGGAAAAAAAAAAAAAAAAAATCCAAAATCAGACAGAGTGTTGAGACCAGAGAGGCTAAGACCGAGTTGACTCAGTGCGGTATTCAGCCACTCTGGTGTCAAGTCTGATTTTGGAAAAAAAAAAAAAAAAAATCCAAAATCAGACAGTGTTGAGACCAGAGAGGCTAAGACCGCATTGACTCAGTGCGGTATTCAGCCTCTCTGGTGTCAAGTCTGATTTTGGAAAAAAAAAAAAAAAATCCAAAATCAGACAGAGTGTTGACACCAGAGAGGCTAAGACCGCATTGACTCAGTGCGGTATTCAGCCTCTCTGGTGTCAAGTCTGATTTTGGAAAAAAAAAAAAAAAAATCCAAAATCAGACAGAGTGTTGAGACCAGAGAGGCTAAGACCGCATTGACTCAGTGCGGTATTCAGCCTCTCTGGTGTCAAGTCTGATTTTGGAAAAAAAAAAAAAAAAATCCAAAATCAGACAGAGTGTTGAGACCAGAGAGGCTAAGACCGCATTGACTCAGTGCGGTATTCAGCCTCTCTGGTGTCAAGTCTGATTTCGGAAAAAAAAAAAAAAATCCAAAATCAGACAGAGTGTTGACACCAGAGAGGCTAAGACCGCATTGACTCAGTGCGGTATTCAGCCTCTCTGGTGTCAAGTCTGATTTTGGAAAAAAAAAAAAAAAAATCCAAAATCAGACAGAGTGTTGACACCAGAGAGGCTAAGACCGCATTGACTCAGTGCGGTATTCAGCCTCTCTGGTGTCAAGTCTGATTTTGGAAAAAAAAAAAAAAAAAATCCAAAATCAGACAGAGTGTTGAGACCAGAGAGGCTAAGACCGAGTTGACTCAGTGCGGTATTCAGCCACTCTGGTGTCAAGTCTGATTTTGGGAAAAAAAAAAAAAATCCAAAATCAGACAGAGTGTTGACACCAGAGAGGCTAAGACCGCATTGACTCAGTGCGGTACTCAGCCTCTCTGGTGTCAAGTCTGATTTTGGAAAAAAAATAAAAAAATCCAAAATCAGACAGAGTGTTGACACCAGAGAGGCTAAGACCGCATTGACTCAGTGCGGTATTCAGCCTCTCTGGTGTCAAGTCTGATTTTGGAAAAAAAAAAAAAAATCCAAAATCAGACAGAGTGTTGACACCAGAGAGGCTAAGACCGCATTGACTCAGTGCGGTATTCAGCCTCTCTGGTGTCAAGTCTGATTTTGAAAAAAAAAAAAAAAAAAATCCAAAATCAGACAGTGTTGAGACCAGAGAGGCTAAGACCGCATTGACTCAGTGCGGTATTCAGCCTCTCTGGTGTCAAGTCTGATTTTGGAAAAAAAAAAAAAAAATCCAAAATCAGATAGAGTGTTGACACCAGAGAGGCTAAGACCGCATTGACTCAGTGCGGTATTCAGCCTCTCTGGTGTCAAGTCTGATTTTGGAAAAAAAAAAAAAAAAAATCCAAAATCAGACAGAGTGTTGAGACCAGAGAGGCTAAGACCGCATTGACTCAGTGCGGTATTCAGCCTCTCTGGTGTCAAGTCTGATTTTGGAAAAAAAAAAAAAAAAAATCCAAAATCAGACAGAGTGTTGAGACCAGAGAGGCTAAGACCGCATTGACTCAGTGCGGTATTCAGCCTCTCTGGTGTCAAGTCTGATTTTGGAAAAAAAAAAAAAAAATCCAAAATCAGACAGAGTGTTGACACCAGAGAGGCTAAGACCGCATTGACTCAGTGCGGTATTCAGCCTCTCTGGTGTCAAGTCTGATTTTGGAAAAAAAAAAAAAAAAATCCAAAATCAGACAGAGTGTTGACACCAGAGAGGCTAAGACCGCATTGACTCAGTGCGGTATTCAGCCTCTCTGGTGTCAAGTCTGATTTTTGAAAAAAAAAAAAAAAAAATCCAAAATCAGACAGAGTGTTGAGACCAGAGAGGCTAAGACCGCATTGACTCAGTGCGGTATTCAGCCTCTCTGGTGTCAAGTCTGATTTTGGAAAAAAAAAAAAAAAATCCAAAATCAGACAGAGTGTTGACACCAGAGAGGCTAAGACCGCATTGACTCAGTGCGGTATTCAGCCTCTCTGGTGTCAAGTCTGATTTTGGAAAAAAAAAAAAAAAAATCCAAAATCAGACAGAGTGTTGACACCAGAGAGGCTAAGACCGCATTGACTCAGTGCGGTATTCAGCCTCTCTGGTGTCAAGTCTGATTTTGGAAAAAAAAAAAAAAAAAATCCAAAATCAGACAGAGTGTTGAGACCAGAGAGGCTAAGACCGAGTTGACTCAGTGCGGTATTCAGCCACTCTGGTGTCAAGTCTGATTTTGGAAAAAAAAAAAAAAAATCCAAAATCAGACAGAGTGTTGACACCAGAGAGGCTAAGACCGCATTGACTCAGTGCGGTACTCAGCCTCTCTGGTGTCAAGTCTGATTTTGGAAAAAAAATAAAAAAATCCAAAATCAGACAGAGTGTTGACACCAGAGAGGCTAAGACCGCATTGACTCAGTGCGGTATTCAGCCTCTCTGGTGTCAAGTCTGATTTTGGAAAAAAAAAAAAAAATCCAAAATCAGACAGAGTGTTGACACCAGAGAGGCTAAGACCGCATTGACTCAGTGCGGTATTCAGCCTCTCTGGTGTCAAGTCTGATTTTGAAAAAAAAAAAAAAAAAATCCAAAATCAGACAGTGTTGAGACCAGAGAGGCTAAGACCGCATTGACTCAGTGCGGTATTCAGCCTCTCTGGTGTCAAGTCTGATTTTGGAAAAAAAAAAAAAAAAATCCAAAATCAGACAGAGTGTTGACACCAGAGAGGCTAAGACCGCATTGACTCAGTGCGGTATTCAGCCTCTCTGGTGTCAAGTCTGATTTTGGAAAAAAAAAAAAAAAAATCCAAAATCAGACAGAGTGTTGAGACCAGAGAGGCTAAGACCGCATTGACTCAGTGCGGTATTCAGCCTCTCTGGTGTCAAGTCTGATTTTGGAAAAAAAAAAAAAAAAATCCAAAATCAGACAGAGTGTTGACACCAGAGAGGCTAAGACCGCATTGACTCAGTGCGGTATTCAGCCTCTCTGGTGTCAAGTCTGATTTTTGAAAAAAAAAAAAAAAAAATCCAAAATCAGACAGAGTGTTGAGACCAGAGAGGCTAAGACCGCATTGACTCAGTGCGGTATTCAGCCTCTCTGGTGTCAAGTCTGATTTTGGAAAAAAAAAAAAAAAATCCAAAATCAGACAGAGTGTTGACACCAGAGAGGCTAAGACCGCATTGACTCAGTGCGGTATTCAGCCTCTCTGGTGTCAAGTCTGATTTTGGAAAAAAAAAAAAAAAAATCCAAAATCAGACAGAGTGTTGACACCAGAGAGGCTAAGACCGCATTGACTCAGTGCGGTATTCAGCCTCTCTGGTGTCAAGTCTGATTTTGGAAAAAAAAAAAAAAAAAATCCAAAATCAGACAGAGTGTTGAGACCAGAGAGGCTAAGACCGAGTTGACTCAGTGCGGTATTCAGCCACTCTGGTGTCAAGTCTGATTTTGGAAAAAAAAAAAAAAATCCAAAATCAGACAGAGTGTTGACACCAGAGAGGCTAAGACCGCATTGACTCAGTGCGGTACTCAGCCTCTCTGGTGTCAAGTCTGATTTTGGAAAAAAAATAAAAAAATCCAAAATCAGACAGAGTGTTGACACCAGAGAGGCTAAGACCGCATTGACTCAGTGCGGTATTCAGCCTCTCTGGTGTCAAGTCTGATTTTGGAAAAAAAAAAAAAAAATCCAAAATCAGACAGAGTGTTGACACCAGAGAGGCTAAGACCGCATTGACTCAGTGCGGTATTCAGCCTCTCTGGTGTCAAGTCTGATTTTGAAAAAAAAAAAAAAAAAATCCAAAATCAGACAGTGTTGAGACCAGAGAGGCTAAGACCGCATTGACTCAGTGCGGTATTCAGCCTCTCTGGTGTCAAGTCTGATTTTGGAAAAAAAAAAAAAAAAATCCAAAATCAGACAGAGTGTTGACACCAGAGAGGCTAAGACCGCATTGACTCAGTGCGGTATTCAGCCTCTCTGGTGTCAAGTCTGATTTTGGAAAAAAAAAAAAAAAAATCCAAAATCAGACAGAGTGTTGAGACCAGAGAGGCTAAGACCGCATTGACTCAGTGCGGTATTCAGCCTCTCTGGTGTCAAGTCTGATTTTGGAAAAAAAAAAAAAAAAAATCCAAAATCAGACAGAGTGTTGAGACCAGAGAGGCTAAGACCGCATTGACTCAGTGCGGTATTCAGCCTCTCTGGTGTCAAGTCTGATTTTGGAAAAAAAAAAAAAAAATCCAAAATCAGACAGAGTGTTGACACCAGAGAGGCTAAGACCGCATTGACTCAGTGCGGTATTCAGCCTCTCTGGTGTCAAGTCTGATTTTGGAAAAAAAAAAAAAAAAATCCAAAATCAGACAGAGTGTTGACACCAGAGAGGCTAAGACCGCATTGACTCAGTGCGGTATTCAGCCTCTCTGGTGTCAAGTCTGATTTTGGAAAAAAAAAAAAAAAAAAATCCAAAATCAGACAGAGTGTTGAGACCAGAGAGGCTAAGACCGAGTTGACTCAGTGCGGTATTCAGCCACTCTGGTGTCAAGTCTGATTTTGGAAAAAAAAAAAAAAAAAATCCAAAATCAGACAGTGTTGAGACCAGAGAGGCTAAGACCGCATTGACTCAGTGCGGTATTCAGCCTCTCTGGTGTCAAGTCTGATTTTGGAAAAAAAAAAAAAAAAATCCAAAATCAGACAGAGTGTTGACACCAGAGAGGCTAAGACCGCATTGACTCAGTGCGGTATTCAGCCTCTCTGGTGTCAAGTCTGATTTTGGAAAAAAAAAAAAAAAAATCCAAAATCAGACAGAGTGTTGAGACCAGAGAGGCTAAGACCGCATTGACTCAGTGCGGTATTCAGCCTCTCTGGTGTCAAGTCTGATTTTGGAAAAAAAAAAAAAAAAATCCAAAATCAGACAGAGTGTTGAGACCAGAGAGGCTAAGACCGCATTGACTCAGTGCGGTATTCAGCCTCTCTGGTGTCAAGTCTGATTTCGGAAAAAAAAAAAAAAATCCAAAATCAGACAGAGTGTTGACACCAGAGAGGCTAAGACCGCATTGACTCAGTGCGGTATTCAGCCTCTCTGGTGTCAAGTCTGATTTTGGAAAAAAAAAAAAAAAAATCCAAAATCAGACAGAGTGTTGACACCAGAGGAGGCTAAGACCGCATTGACTCAGTGCGGTATTCAGCCTCTCTGGTGTCAAGTCTGATTTTGGAAAAAAAAAAAAAAAAAATCCAAAATCAGACAGAGTGTTGAGACCAGAGAGGCTAAGACCGAGTTGACTCAGTGCGGTATTCAGCCACTCTGGTGTCAAGTCTGATTTTGGGAAAAAAAAAAAAAAATCCAAAATCAGACAGAGTGTTGACACCAGAGAGGCTAAGACCGCATTGACTCAGTGCGGTACTCAGCCTCTCTGGTGTCAAGTCTGATTTTGGAAAAAAAATAAAAAAATCCAAAATCAGACAGAGTGTTGACACCAGAGAGGCTAAGACCGCATTGACTCAGTGCGGTATTCAGCCTCTCTGGTGTCAAGTCTGATTTTGGAAAAAAAAAAAAAAAATCCAAAATCAGACAGAGTGTTGACACCAGAGAGGCTAAGACCGCATTGACTCAGTGCGGTATTCAGCCTCTCTGGTGTCAAGTCTGATTTTGAAAAAAAAAAAAAAAAAAATCCAAAATCAGACAGTGTTGAGACCAGAGAGGCTAAGACCGCATTGACTCAGTGCGGTATTCAGCCTCTCTGGTGTCAAGTCTGATTTTGGAAAAAAAAAAAAAAAAATCCAAAATCAGATAGAGTGTTGACACCAGAGAGGCTAAGACCGCATTGACTCAGTGCGGTATTCAGCCTCTCTGGTGTCAAGTCTGATTTTGGAAAAAAAAAAAAAAAAATCCAAAATCAGACAGAGTGTTGAGACCAGAGAGGCTAAGACCGCATTGACTCAGTGCGGTATTC
This sequence comes from Poromitra crassiceps, assembly GCF_964638095.1. Lineage (NCBI taxonomy): Eukaryota > Metazoa > Chordata > Actinopteri > Beryciformes > Melamphaidae > Poromitra > Poromitra crassiceps. Next base: position 58,399 of record NW_028151764.1, on the reverse strand, counting down.
AGCCTCTCTGGTGTCAAGTCTGATTTTGGAAAAAAAAAAAAAAAAATCCAAAATCAGACAGAGTGTTGAGACCAGAGAGGCTAAGACCGCATTGACTCAGTGCGGTATTCAGCCTCTCTGGTGTCAAGTCTGATTTTGGAAAAAAAAAAAAAAAATCCAAAATCAGACAGAGTGTTGACACCAGAGAGGCTAAGACCGCATTGACTCAGTGCGGTATTCAGCCTCTCTGGTGTCAAGTCTGATTTTGGAAAAAAAAAAAAAAAAATCCAAAATCAGACAGAGTGTTGACACCAGAGAGGCTAAGACCGCATTGACTCAGTGCGGTATTCAGCCTCTCTGGTGTCAAGTCTGATTTTGGAAAAAAAAAAAAAAAAAATCCAAAATCAGACAGAGTGTTGAGACCAGAGAGGCTAAGACCGAGTTGACTCAGTGCGGTATTCAGCCACTCTGGTGTCAAGTCTGATTTTGGAAAAAAAAAAAAAAAATCCAAAATCAGACAGAGTGTTGACACCAGAGAGGCTAAGACCGCATTGACTCAGTGCGGTACTCAGCCTCTCTGGTGTCAAGTCTGATTTTGGAAAAAAAATAAAAAAATCCAAAATCAGACAGAGTGTTGACACCAGAGAGGCTAAGACCGCATTGACTCAGTGCGGTATTCAGCCTCTCTGGTGTCAAGTCTGATTTTGGAAAAAAAAAAAAAAAATCCAAAATCAGACAGAGTGTTGACACCAGAGAGGCTAAGACCGCATTGACTCAGTGCGGTATTCAGCCTCTCTGGTGTCAAGTCTGATTTTGAAAAAAAAAAAAAAAAAAATCCAAAATCAGACAGTGTTGAGACCAGAGAGGCTAAGACCGCATTGACTCAGTGCGGTATTCAGCCTCTCTGGTGTCAAGTCTGATTTTGGAAAAAAAAAAAAAAAATCCAAAATCAGACAGAGTGTTGACACCAGAGAGGCTAAGACCGCATTGACTCAGTGCGGTATTCAGCCTCTCTGGTGTCAAGTCTGATTTTGGAAAAAAAAAAAAAAAAATCCAAAATCAGACAGAGTGTTGAGACCAGAGAGGCTAAGACCACATTGACTCAGTGCAGTATTCAGCCTCTCTGGTGTCAAGTCTGATTTTGGAAAAAAAAAAAAAAAAATCCAAAATCAGACAGAGTGTTGAGACCAGAGAGGCTAAGACCGCATTGACTCAGTGCGGTATTCAGCCTCTCTGGTGTCAAGTCTGATTTTGGAAAAAAAAAAAAAAAATCCAAAATCAGACAGAGTGTTGACACAAGAGAGGCTAAGACCGCATTGACTCAGTGCGGTATTCAGCCTCTCTGGTGTCAAGTCTGATTTTGGAAAAAAAAAAAAAAAAATCCAAAATCAGACAGAGTGTTGACACCAGAGAGGCTAAGACCGCATTGACTCAGTGCGGTATTCAGCCTCTCTGGTGTCAAGTCTGATTTTGGAAAAAAAAAAAAAAAAATCCAAAATCAGACAGAGTGTTGAGACCAGAGAGGCTAAGACCGAGTTGACTCAGTGCGGTATTCAGCCACTCTGGTGTCAAGTCTGATTTTGGAAAAAAAAAAAAAAAATCCAAAATCAGACAGAGTGTTGACACCAGAGAGGCTAAGACCGCATTGACTCAGTGCGGTACTCAGCCTCTCTGGTGTCAAGTCTGATTTTGGAAAAAAAAAAAAAAAAATCCAAAATCAGACAGAGTGTTGAGACCAGAGAGGCTAAGACCGCATTGACTCAGTGCGGTATTCAGCCTCTCTGGTGTCAAGTCTGATTTTGGAAAAAAAAAAAAAAAAATCCAAAATCAGACAGAGTGTTGACACCAGAGAGGCTAAGACCGCATTGACTCAGTGCGGTATTCAGCCTCTCTGGTGTCAAGTCTGATTTTGGAAAAAAAAAAAAAAAATCCAAAATCAGACAGTGTTGAGACCAGAGAGGCTAAGACCACATTGACTCAGTGCGGTATTCAGCCTCTCTGGTGTCAAGTCTGATTTTGGAAAAAAAAAAAAAAATCCAAAATCAGACAGAGTGTTGACACCAGAGAGGCTAAGACCGCATTGACTCAGTGCGGTATTCAGCCTCTCTGGTGTCAAGTCTGATTTTGGAAAAAAAAAAAAAAAATCCAAAATCAGACAGAGTGTTGACACCAGAGAGGCTAAGACCGCATTGACTCAGTGCGGTATTCAGCCTCTCTGGTGTCAAGTCTGATTTTGGAAAAAAAAATAAAAAAAATCCAAAATCAGACAGAGTGTTGACACCAGAGAGGCTAAGACCGCATTGACTCAGTGCGGTATTCAGCCTCTCTGGTGTCAAGTCTGATTTTGGAAAAAAAAAAAAAAAAATCCAAAATCAGACAGAGTGTTGAGACCAGAGAGGCTAAGACCGAGTTGACTCAGTGCGGTATTCAGCCACTCTGGTGTCAAGTCTGATTTTGGAAAAAAAAAAAAAAAATCCAAAATCAGACAGAGTGTTGACACCAGAGAGGCTAAGACCGCATTGACTCAGTGCAGTACTCAGCCTCTCTGGTGTCAATTCTGATTTTGGAAAAAAAATAAAAAAATCCAAAATCAGACAGAGTGTTGAGACCAGAGAGGCTAAGACCGCATTGACTCAGTGCGGTACTCAGCCTCTCTGGTGTCAAGTCTGATTTTGGAAAAAAAAAAAAAAAAATCCAAAATCAGACAGAGTGTTGACACCAGAGAGGCTAAGACCGCATTGACTCAGTGCGGTATTCAGCCTCTCTGGTGTCAAGTCTGATTTTGAAAAAAAAAAAAAAAAAAAAATCCAAAATCAGACAGTGTTGAGACCAGAGAGGCTAAGACCGCATTGACTCAGTGCGGTATTCAGCCTCTCTGGTGTCAAGTCTGATTTTGGAAAAAAAAAAAAAAAATCCAAAATCAGACAGAGTGTTGACACCAGAGAGGCTAAGACCGCATTGACTCAGTGCGGTATTCAGCCTCTCTGGTGTCAAGTCTGCTTTTGGAAAAAAAAAAAAAAAATCCAAAATCAGACAGAGTGTTGACACCAGAGAGGCTAAGACCGTATTGACTCAGTGCGGTATTCAGCCTCTCTGGTGTCAAGTCTGATTTTGGAAAAAAAAAAAAAAAAAATCCAAAATCAGACAGAGTGTTGACACCAGAGAGGCTAAGACCGCATTGACTCAGTGCGGTATTCAGCCTCTCTGGTGTCAAGTCTGATTTTGGAAAAAAAAAAAAAAAAATCCAAAATCAGACAGAGTGTTGAGACCAGAGAGGCTAAGACCGCATTGACTCAGTGCGGTATTCAGCCTCTCTGGTGTCAAGTCTGATTTTGGAAAAAAAAAAAAAAATCCAAAATCAGACAGAGTGTTGACACCAGAGAGGCTAAGACCGCATTGACTCAGTGCGGTATTCAGCCTCTCTGGTGTCAAGTCTGATTTTGGAAAAAAAAAAAAAAAAAAATCCAAAATCAGACAGAGTGTTGACACCAGAGAGGCTAAGACCGCATTGACTCAGTGCGGTATTCAGCCTCTCTGGTGTCAAGTCTGATTTTGGAAAAAAAAAAAAAAAAAAATCCAAAATCAGACAGAGTGTTGAGACCAGAGAGGCTAAGACCGAGTTGACTCAGTGCGGTATTCAGCCACTCTGGTGTCAAGTCTGATTTTGGAAAAAAAAAAAAAAAATCCAAAATCAGACAGAGTGTTGACACCAGAGAGGCTAAGACCGCATTGACTCAGTGCGGTACTCAGCCTCTCTGTTGTCAATTCTGATTTTGGAAAAAAAATAAATAAATCCAAAATCAGACAGAGTGTTGAGACCAGAGAGGCTAAGACCGCATTGACTCAGTGCGGTACTCAGCCTCTCTGGTGTCAAGTCTGATTTTGGAAAAAAAAAAAAAAAAATCCAAAATCAGACAGAGTGTTGACACCAGAGAGGCTAAGACCGCATTGACTCAGTGCGGTATTCAGCCTCTCTGGTGTCAAGTCTGATTTTGAAAAAAAAAAAAAAAAAAAAATCCAAAATCAGACAGTGTTGAGACCAGAGAGGCTAAGACCGCATTGACTCAGTGCGGTATTCAGCCTCTCTGGTGTCAAGTCTGATTTTGGAAAAAAAAAAAAAAAATCCAAAATCAGACAGAGTGTTGACACCAGAGAGCCTAAGACCGCATTGACTCAGTGCGGTATTCAGCCTCTCTGGTGTCAAGTCTGATTTTGGAAAAAAAAAAAAAAAAATCCAAAATCAGACAGAGTGTTGACACCAGAGAGGCTAAGACCGCATTGACTCAGTGCGGTATTCAGCCTCTCTGGTGTCGAGTCTGATTTTGGAAAAAAAAAAAAAAAATCCAAAATCAGACAGAGTGTTGAGACCAGAGAGGCTAAGACCGAGTTGACTCAGTGCGGTATTCAGCCACTCTGGTGTCAAGTCTGATTTTGGAAAAAAAAAAAAAAAATCCAAAATCAGACAGAGTGTTGAGACCAGAGAGGCTAAGACCGCATTGACTCAGTGCGGTACTCAGCCTCTCTGGTGTCAAGTCTGATTTTTGAAAAAAAAAAAAAAAATCCAAAATCAGACAGAGTGTTGAGACCAGAGAGGCTAAGACCGAGTTGACTCAGTGCGGTATTCAGCCACTCTGGTGTCAAGTCTGATTTTGGAAAAAAAAAAAAAAAATCCAAAATCAGACAGAGTGTTGACACCAGAGAGGCTAAGACCGCATTGACTCAGTGCGGTACTCAGCCTCTCTGGTGTCAATTCTGATTTTGGAAAAAAATAAAATAAATCCAAAATCAGACAGAGTGTTGACACCAGAGAGGCTAAGACCGCATTGACTCAGTGCGGTATTCAGCCACTCTGGTGTCAAGTCTGATTTTGGAAAAAAAAAAAAAAAATCCAAAATCAGACAGAGTGTTGACACCAGAGAGGCTAAGACCGCATTGACTCAGTGCGGTACTCAGCCTCTCTGGTGTCAATTCTGATTTTGGAAAAAAAATAAATAAATCCAAAATCAGACAGAGTGTTGAGACCAGAGAGGCTAAGACCGCATTGACTCAGTGCGGTACTCAGCCTCTCTGGTGTCAAGTCTGATTTTGGAAAAAAAAAAAAAAAAATCCAAAATCAGACAGAGTGTTGACACCAGAGAGGCTAAGACCGCATTGACTCAGTGCGGTATTCAGCCTCTCTGGTGTCAAGTCTGATTTTGAAAAAAAAAAAAAAAAAAAATCCAAAATCAGACAGTGTTGAGACCAGAGAGGCTAAGACCGCATTGACTCAGTGCGGTATTCAGCCTCTCTGGTGTCAAGTCTGATTTTGGAAAAAAAAAAAAAAAATCCAAAATCAGACAGAGTGTTGACACCAGAGAGGCTAAGACCGCATTGACTCAGTGCGGTATTCAGCCTCTCTGGTGTCAAGTCTGATTTTGGAAAAAAAAAAAAAAAATCCAAAATCAGACAGAGTGTTGACACCAGAGAGGCTAAGACCGCATTGACTCAGTGCGGTATTCAGCCTCTCTGGTGTCAAGTCTGATTTTGGAAAAAAAAAAAAAAAAATCCAAAATCAGACAGAGTGTTGAGACCAGAGAGGCTAAGACCGAGTTGACTCAGTGCGGTATTCAGCCACTCTGGTGTCAAGTCTGATTTTGGAAAAAAAAAAAAAAAATCCAAAATCAGACAGAGTGTTGACACCAGAGAGGCTAAGACCGCATTGACTCAGTGCGGTACTCAGCCTCTCTGGTGTCAAGTCTGATTTTGGAAAAAAAATAAAAAAATCCAAAATCAGACAGAGTGTTGACACCAGAGAGGCTAAGACCGCATTGACTCAGTGCGGTATTCAGCCTCTCTGGTGTCAAGTCTGATTTTGGAAAAAAAAAAAAAAATCCAAAATCAGACAGAGTGTTGACACCAGAGAGGCTAAGACCGCATTGACTCAGTGCGGTATTCAGCCTCTCTGGTGTCAAGTCTGATTTTGGAAAAAAAAAAAAAAATCCAAAATCAGACAGAGTGTTGACACCAGAGAGGCTAAGACCGCATTGACTCAGTGCGGTATTCAGCCTCTCTGGTGTCAAGTCTGATTTTGAAAAAAAAAAAAAAAAAAATCCAAAATCAGACAGTGTTGAGACCAGAGAGGCTAAGACCGCATTGACTCAGTGCGGTATTCAGCCTCTCTGGTGTCAAGTCTGATTTTGGAAAAAAAAAAAAAAAAATCCAAAATCAGACAGAGTGTTGACACCAGAGAGGCTAAGACCGCATTGACTCAGTGCGGTATTCAGCCTCTCTGGTGTCAAGTCTGATTTTGGAAAAAAAAAAAAAAAAATCCAAAATCAGACAGAGTGTTGAGACCAGAGAGGCTAAGACCACATTGACTCAGTGCAGTATTCAGCCTCTCTGGTGTCAAGTCTGATTTTGGAAAAAAAAAAAAAAAATCCAAAATCAGACAGAGTGTTGAGACCAGAGAGGCTAAGACCGCATTGACTCAGTGCGGTATTCAGCCTCTCTGGTGTCAAGTCTGATTTTGGAAAAAAAAAAAAAAAATCCAAAATCAGACAGAGTGTTGACACAAGAGAGGCTAAGACCGCATTGACTCAGTGCGGTATTCAGCCTCTCTGGTGTCAAGTCTGATTTTGGAAAAAAAAAAAAAAAAATCCAAAATCAGACAGAGTGTTGACACCAGAGAGGCTAAGACCGCATTGACTCAGTGCGGTATTCAGCCTCTCTGGTGTCAAGTCTGATTTTGGAAAAAAAAAAAAAAAATCCAAAATCAGACAGAGTGTTGAGACCAGAGAGGCTAAGACCGAGTTGACTCAGTGCGGTATTCAGCCACTCTGGTGTCAAGTCTGATTTTGGAAAAAAAAAAAAAAATCCAAAATCAGACAGAGTGTTGACACCAGAGAGGCTAAGACCGCATTGACTCAGTGCGGTACTCAGCCTCTCTGGTGTCAAGTCTGATTTTGGAAAAAAAAAAAAAAAAATCCAAAATCAGACAGAGTGTTGAGACCAGAGAGGCTAAGACCGCATTGACTCAGTGCGGTATTCAGCCTCTCTGGTGTCAAGTCTGATTTTGGAAAAAAAAAAAAAAAAAATCCAAAATCAGACAGAGTGTTGACACCAGAGAGGCTAAGACCGCATTGACTCAGTGCGGTATTCAGCCTCTCTGGTGTCAAGTCTGATTTTGGAAAAAAAAAAAAAAAATCCAAAATCAGACAGTGTTGAGACCAGAGAGGCTAAGACCACATTGACTCAGTGCGGTATTCAGCCTCTCTGGTGTCAAGTCTGATTTTGGAAAAAAAAAAAAAAATCCAAAATCAGACAGAGTGTTGACACCAGAGAGGCTAAGACCGCATTGACTCAGTGCGGTATTCAGCCTCTCTGGTGTCAAGTCTGATTTTGGAAAAAAAAAAAAAAAATCCAAAATCAGACAGAGTGTTGACACCAGAGAGGCTAAGACCGCATTGACTCAGTGCGGTATTCAGCCTCTCTGGTGTCAAGTCTGATTTTGGAAAAAAAAATAAAAAAAATCCAAAATCAGACAGAGTGTTGACACCAGAGAGGCTAAGACCGCATTGACTCAGTGCGGTATTCAGCCTCTCTGGTGTCAAGTCTGATTTTGGAAAAAAAAAAAAAAAAATCCAAAATCAGACAGAGTGTTGAGACCAGAGAGGCTAAGACCGAGTTGACTCAGTGCGGTATTCAGCCACTCTGGTGTCAAGTCTGATTTTGGAAAAAAAAAAAAAAAATCCAAAATCAGACAGAGTGTTGACACCAGAGAGGCTAAGACCGCATTGACTCAGTGCAGTACTCAGCCTCTCTGGTGTCAATTCTGATTTTGGAAAAAAAATAAAAAAATCCAAAATCAGACAGAGTGTTGAGACCAGAGAGGCTAAGACCGCATTGACTCAGTGCGGTACTCAGCCTCTCTGGTGTCAAGTCTGATTTTGGAAAAAAAAAAAAAAAAATCCAAAATCAGACAGAGTGTTGACACCAGAGAGGCTAAGACCGCATTGACTCCGTGCGGTATTCAGCCTCTCTGGTGTCAAGTCTGATTTTGAAAAAAAAAAAAAAAAAAAAATCCAAAATCAGACAGTGTTGAGACCAGAGAGGCTAAGACCGCATTGACTCAGTGCGGTATTCAGCCTCTCTGGTGTCAAGTCTGATTTTGGAAAAAAAAAAAAAAAATCCAAAATCAGACAGAGTGTTGACACCAGAGAGGCTAAGACCGCATTGACTCAGTGCGGTATTCAGCCTCTCTGGTGTCAAGTCTGCTTTTGGAAAAAAAAAAAAAAAATCCAAAATCAGACAGAGTGTTGACACCAGAGAGGCTAAGACCGTATTGACTCAGTGCGGTATTCAGCCTCTCTGGTGTCAAGTCTGATTTTGGAAAAAAAAAAAAAAAAATCCAAAATCAGACAGAGTGTTGACACCAGAGAGGCTAAGACCGCATTGACTCAGTGCGGTATTCAGCCTCTCTGGTGTCAAGTCTGATTTTGGAAAAAAAAAAAAAAAATCCAAAATCAGACAGAGTGTTGAGACCAGAGAGGCTAAGACCGCATTGACTCAGTGCGGTATTCAGCCTCTCTGGTGTCAAGTCTGATTTTGGAAAAAAAAAAAAAAATCCAAAATCAGACAGAGTGTTGACACCAGAGAGGCTAAGACCGCATTGACTCAGTGCGGTATTCAGCCTCTCTGGTGTCAAGTCTGATTTTGGAAAAAAAAAAAAAAAAATCCAAAATCAGACAGAGTGTTGAGACCAGAGAGGCTAAGACCGAGTTGACTCAGTGCGGTATTCAGCCACTCTGGTGTCAAGTCTGATTTTGGAAAAAAAAAAAAAAAATCCAAAATCAGACAGAGTGTTGACACCAGAGAGGCTAAGACCGCATTGACTCAGTGCAGTACTCAGCCTCTCTGGTGTCAATTCTGATTTTGGAAAAAAAATAAAAAAATCCAAAATCAGACAGAGTGTTGAGACCAGAGAGGCTAAGACCGCATTGACTCAGTGCGGTACTCAGCCTCTCTGGTGTCAAGTCTGATTTTGGAAAAAAAAAAAAAAAAATCCAAAATCAGACAGAGTGTTGACACCAGAGAGGCTAAGACCGCATTGACTCCGTGCGGTATTCAGCCTCTCTGGTGTCAAGTCTGATTTTGAAAAAAAAAAAAAAAAAAAAATCCAAAATCAGACAGTGTTGAGACCAGAGAGGCTAAGACCGCATTGACTCAGTGCGGTATTCAGCCTCTCTGGTGTCAAGTCTGATTTTGGAAAAAAAAAAAAAAAATCCAAAATCAGACAGAGTGTTGACACCAGAGAGGCTAAGACCGCATTGACTCAGTGCGGTATTCAGCCTCTCTGGTGTCAAGTCTGCTTTTGGAAAAAAAAAAAAAAAATCCAAAATCAGACAGAGTGTTGACACCAGAGAGGCTAAGACCGTATTGACTCAGTGCGGTATTCAGCCTCTCTGGTGTCAAGTCTGATTTTGGAAAAAAAAAAAAAAAAATCCAAAATCAGACAGAGTGTTGACACCAGAGAGGCTAAGACCGCATTGACTCAGTGCGGTATTCAGCCTCTCTGGTGTCAAGTCTGATTTTGGAAAAAAAAAAAAAAAATCCAAAATCAGACAGAGTGTTGAGACCAGAGAGGCTAAGACCGCATTGACTCAGTGCGGTATTCAGCCTCTCTGGTGTCAAGTCTGATTTTGGAAAAAAAAAAAAAAATCCAAAATCAGACAGAGTGTTGACACCAGAGAGGCTAAGACCGCATTGACTCAGTGCGGTATTCAGCCTCTCTGGTGTCAAGTCTGATTTTGGAAAAAAAAAAAAAAAAAAATCCAAAATCAGACAGAGTGTTGACACCAGAGAGGCTAAGACCGCATTGACTCAGTGCGGTATTCAGCCTCTCTGGTGTCAAGTCTGATTTTGGAAAAAAAAAAAAAAAAATCCAAAATCAGACAGAGTGTTGACACCAGAGAGGCTAAGACCGCATTGACTCAGTGCGGTATTCAGCCTCTCTGGTGTCAAGTCTGCTTTTGGAAAAAAAAAAAAAAAATCCAAAATCAGACAGAGTGTTGACACCAGAGAGGCTAAGACCGTATTGACTCAGTGCGGTATTCAGCCTCTCTGGTGTCAAGTCTGATTTTGGAAAAAAAAAAAAAAAAATCCAAAATCAGACAGAGTGTTGACACCAGAGAGGCTAAGACCGCATTGACTCAGTGCGGTATTCAGCCTCTCTGGTGTCAAGTCTGATTTTGGAAAAAAAAAAAAAAATCCAAAATCAGACAGAGTGTTGACACCAGAGAGGCTAAGACCGCATTGACTCAGTGCGGTATTCAGCCTCTCTGGTGTCAAGTCTGATTTTGGAAAAAAAAAAAAAAAAAATCCAAAATCAGACAGAGTGTTGACACCAGAGAGGCTAAGACCGCATTGACTCAGTGCGGTATTCAGCCTCTCTGGTGTCAAGTCTGATTTTGGAAAAAAAAAAAAAAAAAAATCCAAAATCAGACAGAGTGTTGAGACCAGAGAGGCTAAGACCGAGTTGACTCAGTGCGGTATTCAGCCACTCTGGTGTCAAGTCTGATTTTGGAAAAAAAAAAAAAAAATCCAAAATCAGACAGAGTGTTGACACCAGAGAGGCTAAGACCGCATTGACTCAGTGCGGTACTCAGCCTCTCTGGTGTCAATTCTGATTTTGGAAAAAAAAAAAAAAAAATCCAAAATCAGACAGAGTGTTGAGACCAGAGAGGCTAAGACCGCATTGACTCAGTGCGGTACTCAGCCTCTCTGGTGTCAAGTCTGATTTTGGAAAAAAAAAAAAAAAAATCCAAAATCAGACAGAGTGTTGACACCAGAGAGGCTAAGACCGCATTGACTCAGTGCGGTATTCAGCCTCTCTGGTGTCAAGTCTGATTTTGAAAAAAAAAAAAAAAAAAAATCCAAAATCAGACAGTGTTGAGACCAGAGAGGCTAAGACCGCATTGACTCAGTGCGGTATTCAGCCTCTCTGGTGTCAAGTCTGATTTTGGAAAAAAAAAAAAAAAAATCCAAAATCAGACAGAGTGTTGACACCAGAGAGCCTAAGACCGCATTGACTCAGTGCGGTATTCAGCCTCTCTGGTGTCAAGTCTGATTTTGGAAAAAAAAAAAAAAAAATCCAAAATCAGACAGAGTGTTGACACCAGAGAGGCTAAGACCGCATTGACTCAGTGCGGTATTCAGCCTCTCTGGTGTCGAGTCTGATTTTGGAAAAAAAAAAAAAAAATCCAAAATCAGACAGAGTGTTGAGACCAGAGAGGCTAAGACCGAGTTGACTCAGTGCGGTATTCAGCCACTCTGGTGTCAAGTCTGATTTTGGAAAAAAAATAAATAAATCCAAAATCAGACAGAGTGTTGAGACCAGAGAGGCTAAGACCGCATTGACTCAGTGCGGTACTCAGCCTCTCTGGTGTCAAGTCTGATTTTTGAAAAAAAAAAAAAAAATCCAAAATCAGACAGAGTGTTGACACCAGAGAGGCTAAGACCGCATTGACTCAGTGCGGTATTCAGCCTCTCTGGTGTCAAGTCTGATTTTGAAAAAAAAAAAAAAAAAAAAATCCAAAATCAGACAGTGTTGAGACCAGAGAGGCTAAGACCGCATTGACTCAGTGCGGTATTCAGCCTCTCTGGTGTCAAGTCTGATTTTGGAAAAAAAAAAAAAAAAATCCAAAATCAGACAGAGTGTTGACACCAGAGAGGCTAAGACCGCATTGACTCAGTGCGGTATTCAGCCTCTCTGGTGTCAAGTCTGCTTTTGGAAAAAAAAAAAAAAAATCCAAAATCAGACAGAGTGTTGACACCAGAGAGGCTAAGACCGTATTGACTCAGTGCGGTATTCAGCCTCTCTGGTGTCAAGTCTGATTTTGGAAAAAAAAAAAAAAAAATCCAAAATCAGACAGAGTGTTGACACCAGAGAGGCTAAGACCGCATTGACTCAGTGCGGTATTCAGCCTCTCTGGTGTCAAGTCTGATTTTGGAAAAAAAAAAAAAAAAATCCAAAATCAGACAGAGTGTTGAGACCAGAGAGGCTAAGACCGCATTGACTCAGTGCGGTATTCAGCCTCTCTGGTGTCAAGTCTGATTTTGGAAAAAAAAAAAAAAATCCAAAATCAGACAGAGTGTTGACACCAGAGAGGCTAAGACCGCATTGACTCAGTGCGGTATTCAGCCTCTCTGGTGTCAAGTCTGATTTTGGAAAAAAAAAAAAAAAAAAATCCAAAATCAGACAGTGTTGAGACCAGAGAGGCTAAGACCGCATTGACTCAGTGCGGTATTCAGCCTCTCTGGTGTCAAGTCTGATTTTGGAAAAAAAAAAAAAAAATCCAAAATCAGACAGAGTGTTGACACCAGAGAGGCTAAGACCGCATTGACTCAGTGCGGTATTCAGCCTCTCTGGTGTCAAGTCTGATTTTGGAAAAAAAAAAAAAAAATCCAAAATCAGACAGAGTGTTGACACCAGAGAGGCTAAGACCGCATTGACTCAGTGCGGTATTCAGCCTCTCTGGTGTCAAGTCTGATTTTGGAAAAAAAAAAAAAAAAAATCCAAAATCAGACAGAGTGTTGAGACCAGAGAGGCTAAGACCGAGTTGACTCAGTGCGGTATTCAGCCACTCTGGTGTCAAGTCTGATTTTGGAAAAAAAAAAAAAAATCCAAAATCAGACAGAGTGTTGACACCAGAGAGGCTAAGACCGCATTGACTCAGTGCGGTACTCAGCCTCTCTGGTGTCAAGTCTGATTTTGGAAAAAAAATAAAAAAATCCAAAATCAGACAGAGTGTTGACACCAGAGAGGCTAAGACCGCATTGACTCAGTGCGGTATTCAGCCTCTCTGGTGTCAAGTCTGATTTTGGAAAAAAAAAAAAAAATCCAAAATCAGACAGAGTGTTGACACCAGAGAGGCTAAGACCGCATTGACTCAGTGCGGTATTCAGCCTCTCTGGTGTCAAGTCTGATTTTGGAAAAAAAAAAAAAAAAATCCAAAATCAGACAGAGTGTTGACACCAGAGAGGCTAAGACCGCATTGACTCAGTGCGGTATTCAGCCTCTCTGGTGTCAAGTCTGATTTTGGAAAAAAAAAAAAAAAATCCAAAATCAGACAGAGTGTTGACACAAGAGAGGCTAAGACCGCATTGACTCAGTGCGGTATTCAGCCTCTCTGGTGTCAAGTCTGATTTTGGAAAAAAAAAAAAAAAATCCAAAATCAGACAGAGTGTTGACACCAGAGAGGCTAAGACCGCATTGACTCAGTGCGGTATTCAGCCTCTCTGGTGTCAAGTCTGATTTTGGAAAAAAAAAAAAAAATCCAAAATCAGACAGAGTGTTGACACCAGAGAGGCTAAGACCGCATTGACTCAGTGCGGTATTCAGCCTCTCTGGTGTCAAGTCTGATTTTGAAAAAAAAAAAAAAAAAATCCAAAATCAGACAGTGTTGAGACCAGAGAGGCTAAGACCGCATTGACTCAGTGCGGTATTCAGCCTCTCTGGTGTCAAGTCTGATTTTTGAAAAAAAAAAAAAAAATCCAAAATCAGACAGAGTGTTGACACCAGAGAGGCTAAGACCGCATTGACTCAGTGCGGTATTCAGCCTCTCTGGTGTCAAGTCTGATTTTGGAAAAAAAAAAAAAAAAATCCAAAATCAGACAGAGTGTTGAGACCAGAGAGGCTAAGACCACATTGACTCAGTGCAGTATTCAGCCTCTCTGGTGTCAAGTCTGATTTTGGAAAAAAAAAAAAAAAATCCAAAATCAGACAGAGTGTTGAGACCAGAGAGGCTAAGACCGCATTGACTCAGTGCGGTATTCAGCCTCTCTGGTGTCAAGTCTGATTTTGGAAAAAAAAAAAAAAAATCCAAAATCAGACAGAGTGTTGACACAAGAGAGGCTAAGACCGCATTGACTCAGTGCGGTATTCAGCCTCTCTGGTGTCAAGTCTGATTTTGGAAAAAAAAAAAAAAAAATCCAAAATCAGACAGAGTGTTGACACCAGAGAGGCTAAGACCGCATTGACTCAGTGCGGTATTCAGCCTCTCTGGTGTCAAGTCTGATTTTGGAAAAAAAAAAAAAAAATCCAAAATCAGACAGAGTGTTGAGACCAGAGAGGCTAAGACCGAATTGACTCAGTGCGGTATTCAGCCACTCTGGTGTCAAGTCTGATTTTGGAAAAAAAAAAAAAAATCCAAAATCAGACAGAGTGTTGACACCAGAGAGGCTAAGACCGCATTGACTCAGTGCGGTACTCAGCCTCTCTGGTGTCAAGTCTGATTTTGGAAAAAAAAAAAAAAAAATCCAAAATCAGACAGAGTGTTGAGACCAGAGAGGCTAAGACCGCATTGACTCAGTGCGGTATTCAGCCTCTCTGGTGTCAAGTCTGATTTTGGAAAAAAAAAAAAAAAAAATCCAAAATCAGACAGAGTGTTGACACCAGAGAGGCTAAGACCGCATTGACTCAGTGCGGTATTCAGCCTCTCTGGTGTCAAGTCTGATTTTGGAAAAAAAAAAAAAAAATCCAAAATCAGACAGTGTTGAGACCAGAGAGGCTAAGACCACATTGACTCAGTGCGGTATTCAGCCTCTCTGGTGTCAAGTCTGATTTTGGAAAAAAAAAAAAAAATCCAAAATCAGACAGAGTGTTGACACCAGAGAGGCTAAGACCGCATTGACTCAGTGCGGTATTCAGCCTCTCTGGTGTCAAGTCTGATTTTGGAAAAAAAAAAAAAAATCCAAAATCAGACAGAGTGTTGACACCAGAGAGGCTAAGACCGCATTGACTCAGTGCGGTATTCAGCCTCTCTGGTGTCAAGTCTGATTTTGGAAAAAAAAATAAAAAAAATCCAAAATCAGACAGAGTGTTGACACCAGAGAGGCTAAGACCGCATTGACTCAGTGCGGTATTCAGCCTCTCTGGTGTCAAGTCTGATTTTGGAAAAAAAAAAAAAAAAATCCAAAATCAGACAGAGTGTTGAGACCAGAGAGGCTAAGACCGAGTTGACTCAGTGCGGTATTCAGCCACTCTGGTGTCAAGTCTGATTTTGGAAAAAAAAAAAAAAAATCCAAAATCAGACAGAGTGTTGACACCAGAGAGGCTAAGACCGCATTGACTCAGTGCAGTACTCAGCCTCTCTGGTGTCAATTCTGATTTTGGAAAAAAAATAAAAAAATCCAAAATCAGACAGAGTGTTGAGACCAGAGAGGCTAAGACCGCATTGACTCAGTGCGGTACTCAGCCTCTCTGGTGTCAAGTCTGATTTTGGAAAAAAAAAAAAAAAAATCCAAAATCAGACAGAGTGTTGACACCAGAGAGGCTAAGACCGCATTGACTCAGTGCGGTATTCAGCCTCTCTGGTGTCAAGTCTGATTTTGAAAAAAAAAAAAAAAAAAAAATCCAAAATCAGACAGTGTTGAGACCAGAGAGGCTAAGACCGCATTGACTCAGTGCGGTATTCAGCCTCTCTGGTGTCAAGTCTGATTTTGGAAAAAAAAAAAAAAAATCCAAAATCAGACAGAGTGTTGACACCAGAGAGGCTAAGACCGCATTGACTCAGTGCGGTATTCAGCCTCTCTGGTGTCAAGTCTGCTTTTGGAAAAAAAAAAAAAAAATCCAAAATCAGACAGAGTGTTGACACCAGAGAGGCTAAGACCGTATTGACTCAGTGCGGTATTCAGCCTCTCTGGTGTCAAGTCTGATTTTGGAAAAAAAAAAAAAAAAATCCAAAATCAGACAGAGTGTTGACACCAGAGAGGCTAAGACCGCATTGACTCAGTGCGGTATTCAGCCTCTCTGGTGTCAAGTCTGATTTTGGAAAAAAAAAAAAAAAATCCAAAATCAGACAGAGTGTTGAGACCAGAGAGGCTAAGACCGCATTGACTCAGTGCGGTATTCAGCCTCTCTGGTGTCAAGTCTGATTTTGGAAAAAAAAAAAAAAATCCAAAATCAGACAGAGTGTTGACACCAGAGAGGCTAAGACCGCATTGACTCAGTGCGGTATTCAGCCTCTCTGGTGTCAAGTCTGATTTTGGAAAAAAAAAAAAAAAAAAATCCAAAATCAGACAGAGTGTTGACACCAGAGAGGCTAAGACCGCATTGACTCAGTGCGGTATTCAGCCTCTCTGGTGTCAAGTCTGATTTTGGAAAAAAAAAAAAAAAATCCAAAATCAGACAGAGTGTTGACACCAGAGAGGCTAAGACCGCATTGACTCAGTGCGGTATTCAGCCTCTCTGGTGTCAAGTCTGCTTTTGGAAAAAAAAAAAAAAAATCCAAAATCAGACAGAGTGTTGACACCAGAGAGGCTAAGACCGTATTGACTCAGTGCGGTATTCAGCCTCTCTGGTGTCAAGTCTGATTTTGGAAAAAAAAAAAAAAAAATCCAAAATCAGACAGAGTGTTGACACCAGAGAGGCTAAGACCGCATTGACTCAGTGCGGTATTCAGCCTCTCTGGTGTCAAGTCTGATTTTGGAAAAAAAAAAAAAAAAATCCAAAATCAGACAGAGTGTTGAGACCAGAGAGGCTAAGACCGCATTGACTCAGTGCGGTATTCAGCCTCTCTGGTGTCAAGTCTGATTTTGGAAAAAAAAAAAAAAATCCAAAATCAGACAGAGTGTTGACACCAGAGAGGCTAAGACCGCATTGACTCAGTGCGGTATTCAGCCTCTCTGGTGTCAAGTCTGATTTTGGAAAAAAAAAAAAAAAAAAATCCAAAATCAGACAGAGTGTTGACACCAGAGAGGCTAAGACCGCATTGACTCAGTGCGGTATTCAGCCTCTCTGGTGTCAAGTCTGATTTTGGAAAAAAAAAAAAAAAAAAATCCAAAATCAGACAGAGTGTTGAGACCAGAGAGGCTAAGACCGAGTTGACTCAGTGCGGTATTCAGCCACTCTGGTGTCAAGTCTGATTTTGGAAAAAAAAAAAAAAAATCCAAAATCAGACAGAGTGTTGACACCAGAGAGGCTAAGACCGCATTGACTCAGTGCGGTACTCAGCCTCTCTGGTGTCAATTCTGATTTTGGAAAAAAAAAAAAAAAATCCAAAATCAGACAGAGTGTTGAGACCAGAGAGGCTAAGACCGCATTGACTCAGTGCGGTACTCAGCCTCTCTGGTGTCAAGTCTGATTTTGGAAAAAAAAAAAAAAAAATCCAAAATCAGACAGAGTGTTGACACCAGAGAGGCTAAGACCGCATTGACTCAGTGCGGTATTCAGCCTCTCTGGTGTCAAGTCTGATTTTGAAAAAAAAAAAAAAAAAAAAATCCAAAATCAGACAGTGTTGAGACCAGAGAGGCTAAGACCGCATTGACTCAGTGCGGTATTCAGCCTCTCTGGTGTCAAGTCTGATTTTGGAAAAAAAAAAAAAAAATCCAAAATCAGACAGAGTGTTGACACCAGAGAGCCTAAGACCGCATTGACTCAGTGCGGTATTCAGCCTCTCTGGTGTCAAGTCTGATTTTGGAAAAAAAAAAAAAAAAATCCAAAATCAGACAGAGTGTTGACACCAGAGAGGCTAAGACCGCATTGACTCAGTGCGGTATTCAGCCTCTCTGGTGTCGAGTCTGATTTTGGAAAAAAAAAAAAAAAATCCAAAATCAGACAGAGTGTTGAGACCAGAGAGGCTAAGACCGAGTTGACTCAGTGCGGTATTCAGCCACTCTGGTGTCAAGTCTGATTTTGGAAAAAAAATAAATAAATCCAAAATCAGACAGAGTGTTGAGACCAGAGAGGCTAAGACCGCATTGACTCAGTGCGGTACTCAGCCTCTCTGGTGTCAAGTCTGATTTTTGAAAAAAAAAAAAAAAATCCAAAATCAGACAGAGTGTTGAGACCAGAGAGGCTAAGACCGAGTTGACTCAGTGCGGTATTCAGCCACTCTGGTGTCAAGTCTGATTTTGGAAAAAAAAAAAAAAAATCCAAAATCAGACAGAGTGTTGACACCAGAGAGGCTAAGACCGCATTGACTCAGTGCGGTACTCAGCCTCTCTGGTGTCAATTCTGATTTTGGAAAAAAAATAAATAAATCCAAAATCAGACAGAGTGTTGACACCAGAGAGGCTAAGACCGCATTGACTCAGTGCGGTATTCAGCCACTCTGGTGTCAAGTCTGATTTTGGAAAAAAAAAAAAAAAATCCAAAATCAGACAGAGTGTTGACACCAGAGAGGCTAAGACCGCATTGACTCAGTGCGGTACTCAGCCTCTCTGGTGTCAATTCTGATTTTGGAAAAAAAAAAAAAAAATCCAAAATCAGACAGAGTGTTGAGACCAGAGAGGCTAAGACCGCATTGACTCAGTGCGGTACTCAGCCTCTCTGGTGTCAAGTCTGATTTTGGAAAAAAAAAAAAAAAAATCCAAAATCAGACAGAGTGTTGACACCAGAGAGGCTAAGACCGCATTGACTCAGTGCGGTATTCAGCCTCTCTGGTGTCAAGTCTGATTTTGAAAAAAAAAAAAAAAAAAAAATCCAAAATCAGACAGTGTTGAGACCAGAGAGGCTAAGACCGCATTGACTCAGTGCGGTATTCAGCCTCTCTGGTGTCAAGTCTGATTTTGGAAAAAAAAAAAAAAAATCCAAAATCAGACAGAGTGTTGACACCAGAGAGGCTAAGACCGCATTGACTCAGTGCGGTATTCAGCCTCTCTGGTGTCAAGTCTGATTTTGGAAAAAAAAAAAAAAAATCCAAAATCAGACAGAGTGTTGACACCAGAGAGGCTAAGACCGCATTGACTCAGTGCGGTATTCAGCCTCTCTGGTGTCAAGTCTGATTTTGGAAAAAAAAAAAAAAAAAATCCAAAATCAGACAGAGTGTTGAGACCAGAGAGGCTAAGACCGAGTTGACTCAGTGCGGTATTCAGCCACTCTGGTGTCAAGTCTGATTTTGGAAAAAAAAAAAAAAATCCAAAATCAGACAGAGTGTTGACACCAGAGAGGCTAAGACCGCATTGACTCAGTGCGGTACTCAGCCTCTCTGGTGTCAAGTCTGATTTTGGAAAAAAAATAAAAAAATCCAAAATCAGACAGAGTGTTGACACCAGAGAGGCTAAGACCGCATTGACTCAGTGCGGTATTCAGCCTCTCTGGTGTCAAGTCTGATTTTGGAAAAAAAAAAAAAAAATCCAAAATCAGACAGAGTGTTGACACCAGAGAGGCTAAGACCGCATTGACTCAGTGCGGTATTCAGCCTCTCTGGTGTCAAGTCTGATTTTGGAAAAAAAAAAAAAAATCCAAAATCAGACAGAGTGTTGACACCAGAGAGGCTAAGACCGCATTGACTCAGTGCGGTATTCAGCCTCTCTGGTGTCAAGTCTGATTTTGAAAAAAAAAAAAAAAAAAATCCAAAATCAGACAGTGTTGAGACCAGAGAGGCTAAGACCGCATTGACTCAGTGCGGTATTCAGCCTCTCTGGTGTCAAGTCTGATTTTGGAAAAAAAAAAAAAAAATCCAAAATCAGACAGAGTGTTGACACCAGAGAGGCTAAGACCGCATTGACTCAGTGCGGTATTCAGCCTCTCTGGTGTCAAGTCTGATTTTGGAAAAAAAAAAAAAAAAATCCAAAATCAGACAGTTTGTTGAGACCAGAGAGGCTAAGACCACATTGACTCAGTGCAGTATTCAGCCTCTCTGGTGTCAAGTCTGATTTTGGAAAAAAAAAAAAAAAATCCAAAATCAGACAGAGTGTTGAGACCAGAGAGGCTAAGACCGCATTGACTCAGTGCGGTATTCAGCCTCTCTGGTGTCAAGTCTGATTTTGGAAAAAAAAAAAAAAAATCCAAAATCAGACAGAGTGTTGACACAAGAGAGGCTAAGACCGCATTGACTCAGTGCGGTATTCAGCCTCTCTGGTGTCAAGTCTGATTTTGGAAAAAAAAAAAAAAAATCCAAAATCAGACAGAGTGTTGACACCAGAGAGGCTAAGACCGCATTGACTCAGTGCGGTATTCAGCCTCTCTGGTGTCAAGTCTGATTTTGGAAAAAAAAAAAAAAAATCAAAAATCAGACAGAGTGTTGAGACCAGAGAGGCTAAGACCGAGTTGACTCAGTGCGGTATTCAGCCACTCTGGTGTCAAGTCTGATTTTGGAAAAAAAAAAAAAAATCCAAAATCAGACAGAGTGTTGACACCAGAGAGGCTAAGACCGCATTGACTCAGTGCGGTACTCAGCCTCTCTGGTGTCAAGTCTGATTTTGGAAAAAAAAAAAAAAAAATCCAAAATCAGACAGAGTGTTGAGACCAGAGAGGCTAAGACCGCAGGCTAAGACCGCATTGACTCAGTGCGGTATTCAGCCTCTCTGGTGTCAAGTCTGATTTTGGAAAAAAAAAAAAAAAAATCCAAAATCAGACAGAGTGTTGACACCAGAGAGGCTAAGACCGCATTGACTCAGTGCGG
The DNA here is from genome assembly GCF_964638095.1 of Poromitra crassiceps. Classification (NCBI taxonomy): domain Eukaryota; kingdom Metazoa; phylum Chordata; class Actinopteri; order Beryciformes; family Melamphaidae; genus Poromitra; species Poromitra crassiceps. The sequence continues at coordinate 38,036 of NW_028151764.1, read as the reverse complement.
TATTCAGCCTCTCTGGTGTCAAGTCTGATTTTGGAAAAAAAAAAAAAAAATCCAAAATCAGACAGTGTTGAGACCAGAGAGGCTAAGACCACATTGACTCAGTGCGGTATTCAGCCTCTCTGGTGTCAAGTCTGATTTTGGAAAAAAAAAAAAAAATCCAAAATCAGACAGAGTGTTGACACCAGAGAGGCTAAGACCGCATTGACTCAGTGCGGTATTCAGCCTCTCTGGTGTCAAGTCTGATTTTGGAAAAAAAAAAAAAAATCCAAAATCAGACAGAGTGTTGACACCAGAGAGGCTAAGACCGCATTGACTCAGTGCGGTATTCAGCCTCTCTGGTGTCAAGTCTGATTTTGGAAAAAAAAATAAAAAAAATCCAAAATCAGACAGAGTGTTGACACCAGAGAGGCTAAGACCGCATTGACTCAGTGCGGTATTCAGCCTCTCTGGTGTCAAGTCTGATTTTGGAAAAAAAAAAAAAAAAATCCAAAATCAGACAGAGTGTTGAGACCAGAGAGGCTAAGACCGAGTTGACTCAGTGCGGTATTCAGCCACTCTGGTGTCAAGTCTGATTTTGGAAAAAAAGAAAAAGAAATCCAAAATCAGACAGAGTGTTGACACCAGAGAGGCTAAGACCGCATTGACTCAGTGCAGTACTCAGCCTCTCTGGTGTCAATTCTGATTTTGGAAAAAAAATAAAAAAATCCAAAATCAGACAGAGTGTTGAGACCAGAGAGGCTAAGACCGCATTGACTCAGTGCGGTACTCAGCCTCTCTGGTGTCAAGTCTGATTTTGGAAAAAAAAAAAAAAAAATCCAAAATCAGACAGAGTGTTGACACCAGAGAGGCTAAGACCGCATTGACTCAGTGCGGTATTCAGCCTCTCTGGTGTCAAGTCTGATTTTGAAAAAAAAAAAAAAAAAAAAATCCAAAATCAGACAGTGTTGAGACCAGAGAGGCTAAGACCGCATTGACTCAGTGCGGTATTCAGCCTCTCTGGTGTCAAGTCTGATTTTGGAAAAAAAAAAAAAAAATCCAAAATCAGACAGAGTGTTGACACCAGAGAGGCTAAGACCGCATTGACTCAGTGCGGTATTCAGCCTCTCTGGTGTCAAGTCTGCTTTTGGAAAAAAAAAAAAAAAATCCAAAATCAGACAGAGTGTTGACACCAGAGAGGCTAAGACCGTATTGACTCAGTGCGGTATTCAGCCTCTCTGGTGTCAAGTCTGATTTTGGAAAAAAAAAAAAAAAAATCCAAAATCAGACAGAGTGTTGACACCAGAGAGGCTAAGACCGCATTGACTCAGTGCGGTATTCAGCCTCTCTGGTGTCAAGTCTGATTTTGGAAAAAAAAAAAAAAAAATCCAAAATCAGACAGAGTGTTGAGACCAGAGAGGCTAAGACCGCATTGACTCAGTGCGGTATTCAGCCTCTCTGGTGTCAAGTCTGATTTTGGAAAAAAAAAAAAAAAAAAATCCAAAATCAGACAGAGTGTTGACACCAGAGAGGCTAAGACCGCATTGACTCAGTGCGGTATTCAGCCTCTCTGGTGTCAAGTCTGATTTTGGAAAAAAAAAAAAAAAAAAATCCAAAATCAGACAGAGTGTTGAGACCAGAGAGGCTAAGACCGAGTTGACTCAGTGCGGTATTCAGCCACTCTGGTGTCAAGTCTGATTTTGGAAAAAAAAAAAAAAAATCCAAAATCAGACAGAGTGTTGACACCAGAGAGGCTAAGACCGCATTGACTCAGTGCGGTACTCAGCCTCTCTGGTGTCAATTCTGATTTTGGAAAAAAAATAAATAAATCCAAAATCAGACAGAGTGTTGAGACCAGAGAGGCTAAGACCGCATTGACTCAGTGCGGTACTCAGCCTCTCTGGTGTCAAGTCTGATTTTGGAAAAAAAAAAAAAAAAATCCAAAATCAGACAGAGTGTTGACACCAGAGAGGCTAAGACCGCATTGACTCAGTGCGGTATTCAGCCTCTCTGGTGTCAAGTCTGATTTTGAAAAAAAAAAAAAAAAAAAAATCCAAAATCAGACAGTGTTGAGACCAGAGAGGCTAAGACCGCATTGACTCAGTGCGGTATTCAGCCTCTCTGGTGTCAAGTCTGATTTTGGAAAAAAAAAAAAAAAATCCAAAATCAGACAGAGTGTTGACACCAGAGAGCCTAAGACCGCATTGACTCAGTGCGGTATTCAGCCTCTCTGGTGTCAAGTCTGATTTTGGAAAAAAAAAAAAAAAAATCCAAAATCAGACAGAGTGTTGACACCAGAGAGGCTAAGACCGCATTGACTCAGTGCGGTATTCAGCCTCTCTGGTGTCGAGTCTGATTTTGGAAAAAAAAAAAAAAAATCCAAAATCAGACAGAGTGTTGAGACCAGAGAGGCTAAGACCGAGTTGACTCAGTGCGGTATTCAGCCACTCTGGTGTCAAGTCTGATTTTGGAAAAAAAATAAATAAATCCAAAATCAGACAGAGTGTTGAGACCAGAGAGGCTAAGACCGCATTGACTCAGTGCGGTACTCAGCCTCTCTGGTGTCAAGTCTGATTTTTGAAAAAAAAAAAAAAAATCCAAAATCAGACAGAGTGTTGAGACCAGAGAGGCTAAGACCGAGTTGACTCAGTGCGGTATTCAGCCACTCTGGTGTCAAGTCTGATTTTGGAAAAAAAAAAAAAAAATCCAAAATCAGACAGAGTGTTGACACCAGAGAGGCTAAGACCGCATTGACTCAGTGCGGTACTCAGCCTCTCTGGTGTCAATTCTGATTTTGGAAAAAAAATAAATAAATCCAAAATCAGACAGAGTGTTGACACCAGAGAGGCTAAGACCGCATTGACTCAGTGCGGTATTCAGCCACTCTGGTGTCAAGTCTGATTTTGGAAAAAAAAAAAAAAAATCCAAAATCAGACAGAGTGTTGACACCAGAGAGGCTAAGACCGCATTGACTCAGTGCGGTACTCAGCCTCTCTGGTGTCAATTCTGATTTTGGAAAAAAAATAAATAAATCCAAAATCAGACAGAGTGTTGAGACCAGAGAGGCTAAGACCGCATTGACTCAGTGCGGTACTCAGCCTCTCTGGTGTCAAGTCTGATTTTGGAAAAAAAAAAAAAAAAATCCAAAATCAGACAGAGTGTTGACACCAGAGAGGCTAAGACCGCATTGACTCAGTGCGGTATTCAGCCTCTCTGGTGTCAAGTCTGATTTTGAAAAAAAAAAAAAAAAAAAAATCCAAAATCAGACAGTGTTGAGACCAGAGAGGCTAAGACCGCATTGACTCAGTGCGGTATTCAGCCTCTCTGGTGTCAAGTCTGATTTTGGAAAAAAAAAAAAAAATCCAAAATCAGACAGAGTGTTGACACCAGAGAGGCTAAGACCGCATTGACTCAGTGCGGTATTCAGCCTCTCTGGTGTCAAGTCTGATTTTGGAAAAAAAAAAAAAAAATCCAAAATCAGACAGAGTGTTGACACCAGAGAGGCTAAGACCGCATTGACTCAGTGCGGTATTCAGCCTCTCTGGTGTCAAGTCTGATTTTGGAAAAAAAAAAAAAAAAATCCAAAATCAGACAGAGTGTTGAGACCAGAGAGGCTAAGACCGAGTTGACTCAGTGCGGTATTCAGCCACTCTGGTGTCAAGTCTGATTTTGGAAAAAAAAAAAAAAATCCAAAATCAGACAGAGTGTTGACACCAGAGAGGCTAAGACCGCATTGACTCAGTGCGGTACTCAGCCTCTCTGGTGTCAAGTCTGATTTTGGAAAAAAAATAAAAAAATCCAAAATCAGACAGAGTGTTGACACCAGAGAGGCTAAGACCGCATTGACTCAGTGCGGTATTCAGCCTCTCTGGTGTCAAGTCTGATTTTGGATAAAAAAAAAAAAATCCAAAATCAGACAGAGTGTTGACACCAGAGAGGCTAAGACCGCATTGACTCAGTGCGGTATTCAGCCTCTCTGGTGTCAAGTCTGATTTTGAAAAAAAAAAAAAAAAAAATCCAAAATCAGACAGTGTTGAGACCAGAGAGGCTAAGACCGCATTGACTCAGTGCGGTATTCAGCCTCTCTGGTGTCAAGTCTGATTTTGGAAAAAAAAAAAAAAAATCCAAAATCAGACAGAGTGTTGACACCAGAGAGGCTAAGACCGCATTGACTCAGTGCGGTATTCAGCCTCTCTGGTGTCAAGTCTGATTTTGGAAAAAAAAAAAAAAAAATCCAAAATCAGACAGAGTGTTGAGACCAGAGAGGCTAAGACCGCATTGACTCAGTGCAGTATTCAGCCTCTCTGGTGTCAAGTCTGATTTTGGAAAAAAAAAAAAAAAATCCAAAATCAGACAGAGTGTTGAGACCAGAGAGGCTAAGACCGCATTGACTCAGTGCGGTATTCAGCCTCTCTGGTGTCAAGTCTGATTTTGGAAAAAAAAAAAAAAAATCCAAAATCAGACAGAGTGTTGACACAAGAGAGGCTAAGACCGCATTGACTCAGTGCGGCATTCAGCCTCTCTGGTGTCAAGTCTGATTTTGGAAAAAAAAAAAAAAAAATCCAAAATCAGACAGAGTGTTGACACCAGAGAGGCTAAGACCGCATTGACTCAGTGCGGTATTCAGCCTCTCTGGTGTCAAGTCTGATTTTGGAAAAAAAAAAAAAAAATCCAAAATCAGACAGAGTGTTGAGACCAGAGAGGCTAAGACCGAGTTGACTCAGTGCGGTATTCAGCCACTCTGGTGTCAAGTCTGATTTTGGAAAAAAAAAAAAAAAATCCAAAATCAGACAGAGTGTTGACACCAGAGAGGCTAAGACCGCATTGACTCAGTGCGGTACTCAGCCTCTCTGGTGTCAAGTCTGATTTTGGAAAAAAAAAAAAAAAAATCCAAAATCAGACAGAGTGTTGAGACCAGAGAGGCTAAGACCGCATTGACTCAGTGCGGTATTCAGCCTCTCTGGTGTCAAGTCTGATTTTGGAAAAAAAAAAAAAAAAATCCAAAATCAGACAGAGTGTTGACACCAGAGAGGCTAAGACCGCATTGACTCAGTGCGGTATTCAGCCTCTCTGGTGTCAAGTCTGATTTTGGAAAAAAAAAAAAAAAATCCAAAATCAGACAGTGTTGAGACCAGAGAGGCTAAGACCACATTGACTCAGTGCGGTATTCAGCCTCTCTGGTGTCAAGTCTGATTTTGGAAAAAAAAAAAAAAATCCAAAATCAGACAGAGTGTTGACACCAGAGAGGCTAAGACCGCATTGACTCAGTGCGGTATTCAGCCTCTCTGGTGTCAAGTCTGATTTTGGAAAAAAAAAAAAAATCCAAAATCAGACAGAGTGTTGACACCAGAGAGGCTAAGACCGCATTGACTCAGTGCGGTATTCAGCCTCTCTGGTGTCAAGTCTGATTTTGGAAAAAAAAATAAAAAAAATCCAAAATCAGACAGAGTGTTGACACCAGAGAGGCTAAGACCGCATTGACTCAGTGCGGTATTCAGCCTCTCTGGTGTCAAGTCTGATTTTGGAAAAAAAAAAAAAAAAATCCAAAATCAGACAGAGTGTTGAGACCAGAGAGGCTAAGACCGAGTTGACTCAGTGCGGTATTCAGCCACTCTGGTGTCAAGTCTGATTTTGGAAAAAAAAAAAAAAAATCCAAAATCAGACAGAGTGTTGACACCAGAGAGGCTAAGACCGCATTGACTCAGTGCGGTACTCAGCCTCTCTGGTGTCAATTCTGATTTTGGAAAAAAAATAAAAAAATCCAAAATCAGACAGAGTGTTGAGACCAGAGAGGCTAAGACCGCATTGACTCAGTGCGGTACTCAGCCTCTCTGGTGTCAAGTCTGATTTTGGAAAAAAAAAAAAAAAAATCCAAAATCAGACAGAGTGTTGACACCAGAGAGGCTAAGACCGCATTGACTCAGTGCGGTATTCAGCCTCTCTGGTGTCAAGTCTGATTTTGGAAAAAAAAAAAAAAAAATCCAAAATCAGACAGAGTGTTGACACCAGAGAGGCTAAGACCGCATTGACTCAGTGCGGTATTCAGCCTCTCTGGTGTCAAGTCTGCTTTTGGAAAAAAAAAAAAAAAATCCAAAATCAGACATAGTGTTGACACCAGAGAGGCTAAGACCGTATTGACTCAGTGCGGTATTCAGCCTCTCTGGTGTCAAGTCTGATTTTGGAAAAAAAAAAAAAAAAATCCAAAATCAGACAGAGTGTTGACACCAGAGAGGCTAAGACCGCATTGACTCAGTGCGGTATTCAGCCTCTCTGGTGTCAAGTCTGATTTTGGAAAAAAAAAAAAAAAAATCCAAAATCAGACAGAGTGTTGAGACCAGAGAGGCTAAGACCGCATTGACTCAGTGCGGTATTCAGCCTCTCTGGTGTCAAGTCTGATTTTGGAAAAAAAAAAAAAAAATCCAAAATCAGACAGAGTGTTGACACCAGAGAGGCTAAGACCGCATTGACTCAGTGCGGTATTCAGCCTCTCTGGTGTCAAGTCTGATTTTGGAAAAAAAAAAAAAAAAAAATCCAAAATCAGACAGAGTGTTGAGACCAGAGAGGCTAAGACCGAGTTGACTCAGTGCGGTATTCAGCCACTCTGGTGTCAAGTCTGATTTTGGAAAAAAAAAAAAAAAATCCAAAATCAGACAGAGTGTTGACACCAGAGAGGCTAAGACCGCATTGACTCAGTGCGGTACTCAGCCTCTCTGGTGTCAATTCTGATTTTGGAAAAAAAATAAATAAATCCAAAATCAGACAGAGTGTTGAGACCAGAGAGGCTAAGACCGCATTGACTCAGTGCGGTACTCAGCCTCTCTGGTGTCAAGTCTGATTTTGGAAAAAAAAAAAAAAAAAATCCAAAATCAGACAGAGTGTTGACACCAGAGAGGCTAAGACCGCATTGACTCAGTGCGGTATTCAGCCTCTCTGGTGTCAAGTCTGATTTTGAAAAAAAAAAAAAAAAAAAAATCCAAAATCAGACAGTGTTGAGACCAGAGAGGCTAAGACCGCATTGACTCAGTGCGGTATTCAGCCTCTCTGGTGTCAAGTCTGATTTTGGAAAAAAAAAAAAAAAATCCAAAATCAGACAGAGTGTTGACACCAGAGAGGCTAAGACCGCATTGACTCAGTGCGGTATTCAGCCTCTCTGGTGTCAAGTCTGATTTTGGAAAAAAAAAAAAAAAATCCAAAATCAGACAGAGTGTTGAGACCAGAGAGGCTAAGACCGAGTTGACTCAGTGCGGTATTCAGCCACTCTGGTGTCAAGTCTGATTTTGGAAAAAAAATAAATAAATCCAAAATCAGACAGAGTGTTGAGACCAGAGAGGCTAAGACCGCATTGACTCAGTGCGGTACTCAGCCTCTCTGGTGTCAAGTCTGATTTTTGAAAAAAAAAAAAAAAATCCAAAATCAGACAGAGTGTTGAGACCAGAGAGGCTAAGACCGAGTTGACTCAGTGCGGTATTCAGCCACTCTGGTGTCAAGTCTGATTTTGGAAAAAAAAAAAAAAAATCCAAAATCAGACAGAGTGTTGACACCAGAGAGGCTAAGACCGCATTGACTCAGTGCGGTACTCAGCCTCTCTGGTGTCAATTCTGATTTTGGAAAAAAAAAAAATAAATCCAAAATCAGACAGAGTGTTGAGACCAGAGAGGCTAAGACCGCATTGACTCAGTGCGGTACTCAGCCTCTCTGGTGTCAAGTCTGATTTTGGAAAAAAAAAAAAAAAAATCCAAAATCAGACAGAGTGTTGACACCAGAGAGGCTAAGACCGCATTGACTCAGTGCGGTATTCAGCCTCTCTGGTGTCAAGTCTGATTTTGAAAAAAAAAAAAAAAAAAAAATCCAAAATCAGACAGTGTTGAGACCAGAGAGGCTAAGACCGCATTGACTCAGTGCGGTATTCAGCCTCTCTGGTGTCAAGTCTGATTTTGGAAAAAAAAAAAAAAAAATCCAAAATCAGACAGAGTGTTGACACCAGAGAGCCTAAGACCGCATTGACTCAGTGCGGTATTCAGCCTCTCTGGTGTCAAGTCTGATTTTGGAAAAAAAAAAAAAAAAATCCAAAATCAGACAGAGTGTTGACACCAGAGAGGCTAAGACCGCATTGACTCAGTGCAGTATTCAGCCTCTCTGGTGTCAAGTCTGATTTTGGAAAAAAAAAAAAAAAATCCCAAATCAGACAGAGTGTTGAGACCAGAGAGGCTAAGACCGAGTTGACTCAGTGCGGTATTCAGCCACTCTGGTGTCAAGTCTGATTTTGGAAAAAAAAAAAAAAAATCCAAAATCAGACAGAGTGTTGAGACCAGAGAGGCTAAGACCGCATTGACTCAGTGCGGTACTCAGCCTCTCTGGTGTCAAGTCTGATTTTGTAAAAAAAAAAAAAAAATCCAAAATCAGACAGAGTGTTGACACCAGAGAGGCTAAGACCGCATTGACTCAGTGCGGTATTCAGCCTCTCTGGTGTCAAGTCTGATTTTGAAAAAAAAAAAAAAAAAAAATCCAAAATCAGACAGTGTTGAGACCAGAGAGGCTAAGACCGCATTGACTCAGTGCGGTATTCAGCCTCTCTGGTGTCAAGTCTGCTTTTGGAAAAAAAAAAAAAAAATCCAAAATCAGACATAGTGTTGACACCAGAGAGGCTAAGACCGTATTGACTCAGTGCGGTATTCAGCCTCTCTGGTGTCAAGTCTGATTTTGGAAAAAAAAAAAAAAAAATCCAAAATCAGACAGAGTGTTGACACCAGAGAGGCTAAGACCGCATTGACTCAGTGCGGTATTCAGCCTCTCTGGTGTCAAGTCTGATTTTGGAAAAAAAAAAAAAAAAATCCAAAATCAGACAGAGTGTTGAGACCAGAGAGGCTAAGACCGCATTGACTCAGTGCGGTATTCAGCCTCTCTGGTGTCAAGTCTGATTTTGGAAAAAAAAAAAAAAATCCAAAATCAGACAGAGTGTTGACACCAGAGAGGCTAAGACCGCATTGACTCAGTGCGGTATTCAGCCTCTCTGGTGTCAAGTCTGATTTTGGAAAAAAAAAAAAAAAAAAATCCAAAATCAGACAGAGTGTTGAGACCAGAGAGGCTAAGACCGAGTTGACTCAGTGCGGTATTCAGCCACTCTGGTGTCAAGTCTGATTTTGGAAAAAAAAAAAAAAAATCCAAAATCAGACAGAGTGTTGACACCAGAGAGGCTAAGACCGCATTGACTCAGTGCGGTACTCAGCCTCTCTGGTGTCAATTCTGATTTTGGAAAAAAAAAAAAAAAATCCAAAATCAGACAGAGTGTTGAGACCAGAGAGGCTAAGACCGCATTGACTCAGTGCGGTACTCAGCCTCTCTGGTGTCAAGTCTGATTTTGGAAAAAAAAAAAAAAAAATCCAAAATCAGACAGAGTGTTGACACCAGAGAGGCTAAGACCGCATTGACTCAGTGCGGTATTCAGCCTCTCTGGTGTCAAGTCTGATTTTGAAAAAAAAAAAAAAAAAAAAATCCAAAATCAGACAGTGTTGAGACCAGAGAGGCTAAGACCGCATTGACTCAGTGCGGTATTCAGCCTCTCTGGTGTCAAGTCTGATTTTGGAAAAAAAAAAAAAAAATCCAAAATCAGACAGAGTGTTGACACCAGAGAGCCTAAGACAGCATTGACTCAGTGCGGTATTCAGCCTCTCTGGTGTCAAGTCTGATTTTGGAAAAAAAAAAAAAAAAATCCAAAATCAGACAGAGTGTTGACACCAGAGAGGCTAAGACCGCATTGACTCAGTGCGGTATTCAGCCTCTCTGGTGTCAAGTCTGATTTTGGAAAAAAAAAAAAAAAATCCAAAATCAGACAGAGTGTTGAGACCAGAGAGGCTAAGACCGAGTTGACTCAGTGCGGTATTCAGCCACTCTGGTGTCAAGTCTGATTTTGGAAAAAAAATAAATAAATCCAAAATCAGACAGAGTGTTGAGACCAGAGAGGCTAAGACCGCATTGACTCAGTGCGGTACTCAGCCTCTCTGGTGTCAAGTCTGATTTTTGAAAAAAAAATAAATAATCCAAAATCAGACAGAGTGTTGAGACCAGAGAGGCTAAGACCGAGTTGACTCAGTGCGGTATTCAGCCACTCTGGTGTCAAGTCTGATTTTGGAAAAAAAAAAAAAAAATCCAAAATCAGACAGAGTGTTGACACCAGAGAGGCTAAGACCGCATTGACTCAGTGCGGTACTCAGCCTCTCTGGTGTCAATTCTGATTTTGGAAAAAAAATAAATAAATCCAAAATCAGACAGAGTGTTGAGACCAGAGAGGCTAAGACCGCATTGACTCAGTGCGGTACTCAGCCTCTCTGGTGTCAAGTCTGATTTTGGAAAAAAAAAAAAAAAAATCCAAAATCAGACAGAGTGTTGACACCAGAGAGGCTAAGACCGCATTGACTCAGTGCGGTATTCAGCCTCTCTGGTGTCAAGTCTGATTTTGAAAAAAAAAAAAAAAAAAAAATCCAAAATCAGACAGTGTTGAGACCAGAGAGGCTAAGACCGCATTGACTCAGTGCGGTATTCAGCCTCTCTGGTGTCAAGTCTGATTTTGGAAAAAAAAAAAAAAAAATCCAAAATCAGACAGAGTGTTGACACCAGAGAGCCTAAGACCGCATTGACTCAGTGCGGTATTCAGCCTCTCTGGTGTCAAGTCTGATTTTGGAAAAAAAAAAAAAAAAATCCAAAATCAGACAGAGTGTTGACACCAGAGAGGCTAAGACCGCATTGACTCAGTGCAGTATTCAGCCTCTCTGGTGTCAAGTCTGATTTTGGAAAAAAAAAAAAAAAATCCCAAATCAGACAGAGTGTTGAGACCAGAGAGGCTAAGACCGAGTTGACTCAGTGCGGTATTCAGCCACTCTGGTGTCAAGTCTGATTTTGGAAAAAAAAAAAAAAAATCCAAAATCAGACAGAGTGTTGAGACCAGAGAGGCTAAGACCGCATTGACTCAGTGCGGTACTCAGCCTCTCTGGTGTCAAGTCTGATTTTGTAAAAAAAAAAAAAAAATCCAAAATCAGACAGAGTGTTGACACCAGAGAGGCTAAGACCGCATTGACTCAGTGCGGTATTCAGCCTCTCTGGTGTCAAGTCTGATTTTGAAAAAAAAAAAAAAAAAAAATCCAAAATCAGACAGTGTTGAGACCAGAGAGGCTAAGACCGCATTGACTCAGTGCGGTATTCAGCCTCTCTGGTGTCAAGTCTGATTTCGGAAAAAAAAAAAAAAAATCCAAAATCAGACAGAGTGTTGACACCAGAGAGGCTAAGACCGCATTGACTCAGTGCGGTATTCAGCCTCTCTGGTGTCAAGTCTGATTTTGGAAAAAAAAAAAAAAAATCCAAAATCAGACAGAGTGTTGACACCAGAGAGGCTAAGACCGCATTGACTCAGTGCAGTATTCAGCCTCTCTGGTGTCAAGTCTGATTTTGGAAAAAAAAAAAAAAAAAATCCAAAATCAGACAGAGTGTTGAGACCAGAGAGGCTAAGACCGACTTGACTCAGTGCGGTATTCAGCCACTCTGGTGTCAAGTCTGATTTTGGAAAAAAAAAAAAAAAATCTAAAATCAGACAGAGTGTTGACACCAGAGAGGCTAAGACCACATTGACTCAGTGCGGTACTCAGCCTCTCTGGTGTCAAGTCTGATTTTGGAAAAAAAAAAAAAAAATCCAAAATCAGACAGAGTGTTGAGACCAGAGAGGCTAAGACCGCATTGACTCAGTGCGGTACTCAGCCTCTCTGGTGTCAAGTCTGATTTTGGAAAAAAAAAAAAAAAATCCAAAATCAGACAGAGTGTTGACACCAGAGAGGCTAAGACCGCATTGACTCAGTGCGGTATTCAGCCTCTCTGGTGTCAAGTCTGATTTTGAAAAAAAAAAAAAAAAAAAATCCAAAATCAGACAGTGTTGAGACCAGAGAGGCTAAGACCGCATTGACTCAGTGCGGTATTCAGCCTCTCTGGTGTCAAGTCTGATTTTGGAAAAAAAAAAAAAAAATCCAAAATCAGACAGAGTGTTGACACCAGAGAGGCTAAGACCGCATTGACTCAGTGCGGTATTCAGCCTCTCTGGTGTCAAGTCTGATTTTGGAAAAAAAAAAAAAAATCCAAAATCAGACAGAGTGTTGACACCAGAGAGGCTAAGACCGCATTGACTCAGTGCGGTATTCAGCCTCTCTGGTGTCAAGTCTGATTTTGAAAAAAAAAAAAAAAAAATCCAAAATCAGACAGTGTTGAGACCAGAGAGGCTAAGACCGCATTGACTCAGTGCGGTATTCAGCCTCTCTCGTGTCAAGTCTGATTTTGGAAAAAAAAAAAAAAAATCCAAAATCAGACAGAGTGTTGACACCAGAGAGGCTAAGACCGCATTGACTCAGTGCGGTATTCAGCCTCTCTGGTGTCAAGTCTGATTTTGGAAAAAAAAAAAAAAATCCAAAATCAGACAGAGTGTTGACACCAGAGAGGCTAAGACCGCATTGACTCAGTGCGGTATTCAGCCTCTCTGGTGTCAAGTCTGATTTTGAAAAAAAAAAAAAAAAAATCCAAAATCAGACAGTGTTGAGACCAGAGAGGCTAAGACCGCATTGACTCAGTGCGGTATTCAGCCTCTCTGGTGTCAAGTCTGATTTTGGAAAAAAAAAAAAAAAATCCAAAATCAGACAGAGTGTTGACACCAGAGAGGCTAAGACCGCATTGACTCAGTGCGGTATTCAGCCTCTCTGGTGTCAAGTCTGATTTTGGAAAAAAAAAAAAAAAAATCCAAAATCAGACAGAGTGTTGAGACCAGAGAGGCTAAGACCGCATTGACTCAGTGCAGTATTCAGCCTCTCTGGTGTCAAGTCTGATTTTGGAAAAAAAAAAAAAAAATCCAAAATCAGACAGAGTGTTGACACCAGAGAGGCTAAGACCGCATTGACTCAGTGCGGTATTCAGCCTCTCTGGTGTCAAGTCTGATTTTTGAAAAAAAAAAAAAAAAATCCAAAATCAGACAGAGTGTTGAGACCAGAGAGGCTAAGACCGCATTGACTCAGTGCAGTATTCAGCCTCTCTGGTGTCAAGTCTGATTTTGGAAAAAAAAAAAAAAAAATCCAAAATCAGACAGAGTGTTGACACCAGAGAGGCTAAGACCGCATTGACTCAGTGCGGTATTCAGCCTCTCTGGTGTCAAGTCTAATTTTGGAAAAAAAAAAAAAAAATCCAAAATCAGACAGAGTGTTGACACCAGAGAGGCTAAGACCGCATTGACTCAGTGCGGTATTCAGCCTCTCTGGTGTCAAGTCTGATTTTGGAAAAAAAAAAAAAAAAATCCAAAATCAGACAGAGTGTTGAGACCAGAGAGGCTAAGACCGAGTTGACTCAGTGCGGTATTCAGCCACTCTGGTGTCAAGTCTGATTTTGGAAAAAAAAAAAAAAAATCCAAAATCAGACAGAGTGTTGACACCAGAGAGGCTAAGACCGCATTGACTCAGTGCAGCATTCAGCCTCTCTGGTGTCAAGTCTGATTTTGGAAAAAAAAAAAAAAAAATCCAAAATCAGACAGAGTGTTGACACCAGAGAGGCTATGGGCTCTATTCTCCCACAGGCCATCGGCGCTATTACGGGCCTTAACCGCAAAAAAACGTGCCTTGCGCCTGTTTCGGCAAGATAGCAATAGGCTTTAGGCTGCCAAATGCGCTTTAGGCCGAATGGGCGTGGCGGAGTCCCTGAATGCGCCAAAGTGGGCGTGTCGGCACTAAATACCGGCGTACTGCTATCTTCCAGCCATCTTCCGACCTGGCCTACTTTTAGCGCTTTGCGCTTTTGAAAAGCAGGCCTAAAGCAGGATTCTGTGCACCGGGGACAGGAAAGTGAATGGAGAATACAATATATAGAAAAAAATACTTTAGAATACAATAGAATATAAGATTGCAACCCTTCTCAGGCTTTGGGTGAAGCTGTAATGCAGTTTCATAAATTTAGTTTAGGCTATCATAATAATCCCCATTTATGTGTAATATAGCTCTACGTTTTATTACCCCCCCCCCCCCCCCCCCCGAAATTAGCTAGGCTACTAATATTACTAATATTCCTAATTAATATGTATTATTATTTCATTCAGATAATTGACATTATAGGCATGTATATCGTTTAATGTGAGAGAAAGAGAGAGAGAAAGAAAGAGAGAAAGAGAGAAACTGGATAAACTGTTGTGTAGCGCTTCTTCAAACCCCACTCTTCATTACAGCTATTCATTACAGAATTGTCTTTTGTATTTATTTTTTCTGTGTGCAAAGCATAGTAGTTAGAATTATTTCCAAATGTTTCCCCCGTCTGTGGCAGCGGCGCTGTCCGAGGTGCTGAACAAGCCGCAGCGCATATCGGCCGTCCCGGCGGGGTAATTCCCCTCCCCAAACAGTGCGCGATGGTACATTTGAACCTGGATGGATAGATGAATAAATGACTTAAGTAAAGAGTTGTTTTGTAGCTATTCAAAATGGATGGTGGACAGATATATCACCTGATTCGCCAGCACCATTTTCTCCTCAGCAGAGAACTTTGCGGATCGGTTGTGGTCTGCCATATTGATCACACTGCGCCAGCTGCTGCCAATCTGGCTTTTAAAGTCACTCTGATTGATTACTGAAGATTTTATTGAGAATGAACATATTTGTCAGAGCCTGTGGGCAGGGGGTGGGGGGGACGCATATATAGGCCAAATAAAATACTATTACTCAATAATAAAATCCAGTAAATTAAATAGAATAAAGTTATCAGATCCAGTAAAAGTGATAGGTGTCATTCAGAGGATGTTGCATCGTGCAGTGGGGGAGGAGAGATAAAACGATATCATTCTGGCCAAACTTTCATCTAATCTCATGACATCCAGCCATAGGCAATATTTTTTTCTATCAGATGCATTTAGAACATTATTTTCACTTTGGTCTTGCTATAGTGTAGCGTATTTACATGCTTGCAGTATTTTAACTGCAGTTAGATTGGTTTGAGAAGCATAATAATATGGAATAATAGCCTATATGGAGATAGACAGACCGGATGAAGGGAGGGGGGGGGCGGCGGAGCCCTTGGCTTTGTCTGGTTTTACCGGATTTGTCCAGGAATTGGAGCTTAAAAGGCAAGCGTGTGTCTCTTCCCTGCAATTCTCCAATGAGCGGACAATGCATAATTTTACGCTTAAAAGGCGTGGTTATAATGGTTGAGGCTGAGTTTAGCGCCGATACCAAGATAACGGCCCCTATCGTTGCATCGGCGCAGTTTCTAGGCCGAGCGGCAGGCGCAGATCAAAGCAGTGGGCGTGGAAAGGCGCACTTGATATCGTCGTGCTGGCGCTAGATGCAGCCCAAAGCATTACAACCACGCCTTTTAGGCGTAAAATTATGCACCGTCATGCTCATTGGATAAGTGCAATAAACGAATCGCACGCTTGCCTTTTTAGCTCCAATTCCAGTGATCCCGCAAAACCAGACGAAAGCCAAACGCTCTGCCCCCCCCCCCCCTCCCTTCATCCAGCCTGTCTGTCTGCATTATAGGCTATTATTCCATATTATTATGCTTCTCAAACCAATCTAACTGCAGTTTCAATACTGCAAGCATGTAAATACGCTACACTATAGCAAGATCAAAGTGAAAATAATGTTCTATGCATCAGCTAGAAAAATATAGCCTATTAGATTGGTGAAAGTTTGTCCAGAAAGATATAATTTTCTCTCGCCTGCTGCAGGAAGGATGATGCACATAAATATACCCTACATTATGTCGTCATTGCATAAATGTGTTTTTATTGTAAAACTAAATGTGAAATAGGGCCAAGTTATTGGAGGGACATCACAGTATAGCAGATGCCATTAGAAGCGCGTTCCGAAGCGCGTTCCGCTGTTACTTCTCTAAATCACGTTAACTCGACAAGGGGTATATATAGGCCCAGGAGGACATATATGTTTCACATAGGGTGGTGTTTTCATTTCGAGGTTTTATTTGGTCCAATATTGAAATGTTGACAATGGCAGGCTGTGTTACCATTACACATTAATTTAGAACTACCTTTTATATCTATTTTGGCTCATTTGGTGGCTATTTAGTAGCGAAATGAAGAAACACAATGCATGCTGGGAACTCAGAGAGAGAGAGAGAGAAGGGTGACAGAGAAGAAGCAGTGAAGGCACAGAATAGGCCTGCTTTACAAAAGCGCAAAGCGCTAAATGTAGGCCAGGTCCCAAGATATCACTAGGCTGGTATTTAGCGCCGACACGCCCACTTTGGGACTGCGCCACGCCCATTCGGCCTAAAGCGCATTTGGCAGCCTAAAGCCTATTGCTATCTTGCCGAAAAAGGCGCAAGGCACGTTTTTTTGCGGTTAAGGCCCGTAATAGCGCCGATGGCCTGTGGGAGAATAGAGCCCATCAAGTGCGCCTTTCCACGCCCACTGCTTTGCGCTGCGGCTGGCGCTCGGCCTAGAAACTGCGCCGCTGCAACGATAGAGCCCTAAGACCGCATTGACTCAGTGCGGTATTCAGCCTCTCTGGTGTCAAGTCTGATTTTGGAAAAAAAAAAAAAAAAATCCAAAATCAGACAGAGTGTTGACACCAGAGAGGCTAAGACCGCATTGACTCAGTGCGGTATTCAGCCTCTCTGGTGTCAAGTCTGATTTTGGAAAAAAAAAAAAAAAAATCCAAAATCAGACAGAGTGTTGAGACCAGAGAGGCTAAGACCGAGTTGACTCAGTGCGGTATTCAGCCACTCTGGTGTCAAGTCTGATTTTGGAAAAAAAAATCCAAAATCCAAAATCAGACAGAGTGTTGACACCAGAGAGGCTAAGACCGCATTGACTCAGTGCGGTACTCAGCCTCTCTGGTGTCAAGTCTGATTTTGGAAAAAAAAAAAAAAAAATCCAAAATCAGACAGAGTGTTGAGACCAGAGAGGCTAAGACCGCATTGACTCAGTGCGGTATTCAGCCTCTCTGGTGTCAAGTCTGATTTTGGAAAAAAAAAAAAAAAATCCAAAATCAGACAGAGTGTTGACACCAGAGAGGCTAAGACCGCATTGACTCAGTGCGGTATTCAGCCTCTCTGGTGTCAAGTCTGATTTTGGAAAAAAAAAAAAAAAATCCAAAATCAGACAGAGTGTTGAGACCAGAGAGGCTAAGACCGCATTGACTCAGTGCGGTATTCAGCCTCTCTGGTGTCAAGTCTGATTTTGGAAAAAAAAAAAAAAAAATCCAAAATCAGACAGAGTGTTGACACCAGAGAGGCTAAGACCGCATTGACTCAGTGCGGTATTCAGCCTCTCTGGTGTCAAGTCTGATTTTGGAAAAAAAAAAAAAAAAATCCAAAATCAGACAGAGTGTTGAGACCAGAGAGGCTAAGACCGCATTGACTCAGTGCGGTATTCAGCCTCTCTGGTGTCAAGTCTGATTTTGGAAAAAAAAAAAAAAATCCAAAATCAGACAGAGTGTTGAGACCAGAGAGGCTAAGACCGCATTGACTCAGTGCGGTATTCAGCCTCTCTGGTGTCAAGTCTGATTTTGGAAAAAAAAAAAAAAAAATCCAAAATCAGACAGAGTGTTGACACCAGAGAGGCTAAGACCGCATTGACTCAGTGCGGTATTCAGCCTCTCTGGTGTCAAGTCTGATTTTGGAAAAAAAAAAAAAAAAATCCAAAATCAGACAGAGTGTTGACACCAGAGAGGCTAAGACCGCATTGACTCAGTGCGGTATTCAGCCTCTCTGGTGTCAAGTCTGATTTTGGAAAAAAAAAAAAAAAAAATCCAAAATCAGACAGAGTGTTGAGACCAGAGAGGCTAAGACCGAGTTGACTCAGTGCGGTATTCAGCCACTCTGGTGTCAAGTCTGATTTTGGAAAAAAAAAAAAAAAATCCAAAATCAGACAGAGTGTTGACACCAGAGAGGCTAAACCCGCATTGACTGAGTGCGGTACTCAGCCTCTCTGGTGTCAAGTCTGATTTTGGAAAATAAATAAATAAATCCAAAATCAGACAGAGTGTTGAGACCAGAGAGGCTAAGACCGCATTGACTCAGTGCGGTACTCAGCCTCTCTGGTGTCAAGTCTGATTTTGGAAAAAAAAAAAAAAAAAATCCAAAATCAGACAGAGTGTTGACACCAGAGAGGCTAAGACCGCATTGACTCAGTGCGGTATTCAGCCTCTCTGGTGTCAAGTCTGATTTTGAAAAAAAAAAAAAAAAAAAATCCAAAATCAGACAGTGTTGAGACCAGAGAGGCTAAGACCGCATTGACTCAGTGCGGTATTTAGCCTCTCTGGTGTCAAGTCTGATTTTGGAAAAAAAAAAAAAAAATCCAAAATCAGACAGAGTGTTGACACCAGAGAGGCTAAGACCGCATTGACTCAGTGCGGTATTCAGCCTCTCTGGTGTCAAGTCTGATTTTGGAAAAAAAAAAAAAAAATCCAAAATCAGACAGAGTGTTGACACCAGAGAGGCTAAGACCGCATTGACTCAGTGCGGTATTCAGCCTCTCTGGTGTCAAGTCTGATTTTGGAAAAAAAAAAAAAAAAAAATCCAAAATCAGACAGAGTGTTGACACCAGAGAGGCTAAGACAGCATTGACTCAGTGCGGTATTCAGCCTCTCTGGTGTCAAGTCTGATTTTGGAAAAAAAAAAAAAAAATCCAAAATCAGACATGTTGAGACCAGAGAGGCTAAGACCGAGTTGACTCAGTGCGGTATTCAGCCACTCTGGTGTCAAGTCTGATTTTGGAAAAAAAAAAAAAAAATCCAAAATCAGACAGAGTGTTGACACCAGAGAGGCTAAGACCGCATTGACTCAGTGCAGTATTCAGCCTCTCTGGTGTCAAGTCTGATTTTGGAAAAAAAAAAAAAAAAATCCAAAATCAGACAGAGTGTTGACACCAGAGAGGCTAAGACCGCATTGACTCAGTGCAGTATTCAGCCTCTCTGGTGTCAAGTCTGATTTTGGAAAAAAAAAAAAAAAAATCCAAAATCAGACAGAGTGTTGAGACCAGAGAGGCTAAGACCGAGTTGACTCAGTGCGGTATTCAGCCACTCTGGTGTCAAGTCTGATTTTGGAAAAAAAAAAAAAAAATCCAAAATCAGACAGAGTGTTGACACCAGAGAGGCTAAGACCGCATTGACTCAGTGCGGTATTCAGCCTCTCTGGTGTCAAGTCTGATTTTGGAAAAAAAAAAAAAAAAATCCAAAATCAGACAGAGTGTTGACACCAGAGAGGCTAAGACCGCATTGACTCAGTGCGGTATTCAGCCTCTCTGGTGTCAAGTCTGATTTTGGAAAAAAAAAAAAAAAAAATCCAAAATCAGACAGAGTGTTGAGACCAGAGAGGCTAAGACCGAGTTGACTCAGTGCGCTATTCAGCCACTCTGGTGTCAAGTCTGATTTTGGAAAAAAAAAAAAAAAATCCAAAATCAGACAGAGTGTTGACACCAGAGAGGCTAAACCCGCATTGACTCAGTGCGGTACTCAGCCTCTCTGGTGTCAAGTCTGATTTTGGAAAATAAATAAATAAATCCAAAATCAGACAGAGTGTTGAGACCAGAGAGGCTAAGACCGCATTGACTCAGTGCGGTACTCAGCCTCTCTGGTGTCAAGTCTGATTTTGGAAAAAAAAAAAAAAAAAATCCAAAATCAGACAGAGTGTTGACACCAGAGAGGCTAAGACCGCATTGACTCAGTGCGGTATTCAGCCTCTCTGGTGTCAAGTCTGATTTTGAAAAAAAAAAAAAAAAAAAATCCAAAATCAGACAGTGTTGAGACCAGAGAGGCTAAGACCGCATTGACTCAGTGCGGTATTTAGCCTCTCTGGTGTCAAGTCTGATTTTGGAAAAAAAAAAAAAAAATCCAAAATCAGACAGAGTGTTGACACCAGAGAGGCTAAGACCGCATTGACTCAGTGCGGTATTCAGCCTCTCTGGTGTCAAGTCTGATTTTGGAAAAAAAAAAAAAAAATCCAAAATCAGACAGAGTGTTGACACCAGAGAGGCTAAGACCGCATTGACTCAGTGCGGTATTCAGCCTCTCTGGTGTCAAGTCTGATTTTGGAAAAAAAAAAAAAAAAAATCCAAAATCAGACAGAGTGTTGACACCAGAGAGGCTAAGACAGCATTGACTCAGTGCGGTATTCAGCCTCTCTGGTGTCAAGTCTGATTTTGGAAAAAAAAAAAAAAAATCCAAAATCAGACATGTTGAGACCAGAGAGGCTAAGACCGAGTTGACTCAGTGCGGTATTCAGCCACTCTGGTGTCAAGTCTGATTTTGGAAAAAAAAAAAAAAAATCCAAAATCAGACAGAGTGTTGACACCAGAGAGGCTAAGACCGCATTGACTCAGTGCGGTACTCAGCCTCTCTGGTGTCAAGTCTGATTTTGGAAAAAAAAAAAAAAAATCCAAAATCAGACAGAGTGTTGACACCAGAGAGGCTAAGACCGCATTGACTCAGTGCGGTACTCAGCCTCTCTGGTGTCAAGTCTGATTTTGGAAAAAAAAAAAAAAAAAATCCAAAATCAGACAGAGTGTTGACACCAGAGAGGCTAAGACCGCATTGACTCAGTGCGGTATTCAGCCTCTCTGGTGTCAAGTCTGATTTTGAAAAAAAAAAAAAAAAAAAAATCCAAAATCAGACAGTGTTGAGACCAGAGAGGCTAAGACCGCATTGACTCAGTGCGGTATTCAGCCTCTCTGGTGTCAAGTCTGATTTTGGAAAAAAAAAAAAAAAATCCAAAATCAGACAGAGTGTTGACACCAGAGAGGCTAAGACCGCATTGACTCAGTGCGGTATTCAGCCTCTCTGGTGTCAAGTCTGATTTTGGAAAAAAAAAAAAAAAAATCCAAAATCAGACAGAGTGAGTGTTGACACCAGAGAGGCTAAGACCGCATTGACTCAGTGCGGTATTCAGCCTCTCTGGTGTCAAGTCTGATTTTGGAAAAAAAAAAAAAAAAATCCAAAATCAGACAAAGTGTTGAGACCAGAGAGGCTAAGACCGCATTGACTCAGTGCGGTATTCAGCCTCTCTGGTGTCAAGTCTGATTTTGAAAAAAAAAAAAAAAAATCCAAAATCAGACAGAGTGTTGACACCAGAGAGGCTAAACCCGCATTGACTCAGTGCGGTACTCAGCCTCTCTGGTGTCAAGTCTGATTTTGGAAAATAAATAAATAAATCCAAAATCAGACAGAGTGTTGAGACCAGAGAGGCTAAGACCGCATTGACTCAGTGCGGTATTTAGCCTCTCTGGTGTCAAGTCTGATTTTGGAAAAAAAAAAAAAAAATCCAAAATCAGACAGAGTGTTGACACCAGAGAGGCTAAGACCGCATTGACTCAGTGCGGTATTCAGCCTCTCTGGTGTCAAGTCTGATTTTGGAAAAAAAAAAAAAAAATCCAAAATCAGACAGAGTGTTGACACCAGAGAGGCTAAGACCGCATTGACTCAGTGCGGTATTCAGCCTCTCTGGTGTCAAGTCTGATTTTGGAAAAAAAAAAAAAAAAAATCCAAAATCAGACAGAGTGTTGACACCAGAGAGGCTAAGACAGCATTGACTCAGTGCGGTATTCAGCCTCTCTGGTGTCAAGTCTGATTTTGGAAAAAAAAAAAAAAAATCCAAAATCAGACATGTTGAGACCAGAGAGGCTAAGACCGAGTTGACTCAGTGCGGTATTCAGCCACTCTGGTGTCAAGTCTGATTTTGGAAAAAAAAAAAAAAAATCCAAAATCAGACAGAGTGTTGACACCAGAGAGGCTAAGACCGCATTGACTCAGTGCGGTACTCAGCCTCTCTGGTGTCAAGTCTGATTTTGGAAAAAAAAAAAAAAAATCCAAAATCAGACAGAGTGTTGACACCAGAGAGGCTAAGACCGCATTGACTCAGTGCGGTATTCAGCCTCTCTGGTGTCAAGTCTGATTTTGAAAAAAAAAAAAAAAAAAAAAATCCAAAATCAGACAGTGTTGAGACCAGAGAGGCTAAGACCGCATTGACTCAGTGCGGTATTCAGCCTCTCTGGTGTCAAGTCTGATTTTGGAAAAAAAAAAAAAAAAATCCAAAATCAGACAGAGTGTTGACACCAGAGAGGCTAAGACCGCATTGACTCAGTGCGGTATTCAGCCTCTCTGGTGTCAAGTCTGATTTTGGAAAAAAAAAAAAAAAAATCCAAAATCAGACAGAGTGAGTGTTGACACCAGAGAGGCTAAGACCGCATTGACTCAGTGCGGTATTCAGCCTCTCTGGTGTCAAGTCTGATTTTGGAAAAAAAAAAAAAAAAATCCAAAATCAGACAAAGTGTTGAGACCAGAGAGGCTAAGACCGCATTGACTCAGTGCGGTATTCAGCCTCTCTGGTGTCAAGTCTGATTTTGAAAAAAAAAAAAAAAAATCCAAAATCAGACAGAGTGTTGACACCAGAGAGGCTAAGACCGCATTGACTCAGTGCGGTACTCAGCCTCTCTGGTGTCAAGTCTGATTTTGGAAAAAAAAAAAAAAAATCCAAAATCAGACAGAGTGTTGACACCAGAGAGGCTAAGACCGCATTGACTCAGTGCGGTATTCAGCCTCTCTGGTGTCAAGTCTGATTTTGGAAAAAAAAAAAAAAAAATCCAAAATCAGACAGAGTGTTGAGACCAGAGAGGCTAAGACCGCATTGACTCAGTGCGGTATTCAGCCTCTCTGGTGTCAAGTCTGATTTTGGAAAAAAAAAAAAAAAAATCCAAAATCAGACAGAGTGTTGACACCAGAGAGGCTAAGACCGCATTGACTCAGTGCAGTATTCAGCCTCTCTGGTGTCAAGTCTGATTTTGGAAAAAAAAAAAAAAAAAATCCAAAATCAGACAGAGTGTTGAGACCAGAGAGGCTAAGACCGAGTTGACTCAGTGCGGTATTCAGCCACTCTGGTGTCAAGTCTGATTTTGGAAAAAAAAAAAAAAAATCCAAAATCAGACAGAGTGTTGACACCAGAGAGGCTAAGACCGCATTGACTCAGTGCAGTATTCAGCCTCTCTGGTGTCAAGTCTGATTTTGGAAAAAAAAAAAAAAAAAAATCCAAAATCAGACAGTGTTGAGACCAGAGAGGCTAAGACCGAGTTGACTCAGTGCGGTATTCAGCCACTCTGGTGTCAAGTCTGATTTTGGAAAAAAAAAAAAAAAATCCAAAATCAGACAGAGTGTTGACACCAGAGAGGCTAAGACCGCATTGACTCAGTGCGGTATTCAGCCTCTCTGGTGTCAAGTCTGATTTTGGAAAAAAAAAAAAAAAAATCCAAAATCAGACAGAGTGTTGACACCAGAGAGGCTAAGACCGCATTGACTCAGTGCGGTATTCAGCCTCTCTGGTGTCAAGTCTGATTTTGGAAAAAAAAAAAAAAAAAATCCAAAATCAGACAGAGTGTTGAGACCAGAGAGGCTAAGACCGAGTTGACTCAGTGCGGTATTCAGCCACTCTGGTGTCAAGTCTGATTTTGGAAAAAAAAAAAAAAAATCCAAAATCAGACAGAGTGTTGACACCAGAGAGGCTAAACCCGCATTGACTCAGTGCGGTACTCAGCCTCTCTGGTGTCAAGTCTGATTTTGGAAAATAAATAAATAAATCCAAAATCAGACAGAGTGTTGAGACCAGAGAGGCTAAGACCGCATTGACTCAGTGCGGTACTCAGCCTCTCTGGTGTCAAGTCTGATTTTGGAAAAAAAAAAAAAAAATCCAAAATCAGACAGAGTGTTGACACCAGAGAGGCTAAGACCGCATTGACTCAGTGCGGTATTCAGCCTCTCTGGTGTCAAGTCTGATTTTGAAAAAAAAAAAAAAAAAAAATCCAAAATCAGACAGTGTTGAGACCAGAGAGGCTAAGACCGCATTGACTCAGTGCGGTATTTAGCCTCTCTGGTGTCAAGTCTGATTTTGGAAAAAAAAAAAAAAAATCCAAAATCAGACAGAGTGTTGACACCAGAGAGGCTAAGACCGCATTGACTCAGTGCGGTATTCAGCCTCTCTGGTGTCAAGTCTGATTTTGGAAAAAAAAAAAAAAAATCCAAAATCAGACAGAGTGTTGACACCAGAGAGGCTAAGACCGCATTGACTCAGTGCGGTATTCAGCCTCTCTGGTGTCAAGTCTGATTTTGGAAAAAAAAAAAAAAAAATCCAAAATCAGACAGAGTGTTGACACCAGAGAGGCTAAGACCGCATTGACTCAGTGCGGTATTCAGCCTCTCTGGTGTCAAGTCTGATTTTGGAAAAAAAAAAAAAAAAATCCAAAATCAGACAGAGTGTTGAGACCAGAGAGGCTAAGACCGCATTGACTCAGTGCGGTATTCAGCCTCTCTGGTGTCAAGTCTGATTTTGGAAAAAAAAAAAAAAAAATCCAAAATCAGACAGAGTGTTGACACCAGAGAGGCTAAGACCGCATTGACTCAGTGCAGTATTCAGCCTCTCTGGTGTCAAGTCTGATTTTGGAAAAAAAAAAAAAAAAAATCCAAAATCAGACAGAGTGTTGAGACCAGAGAGGCTAAGACCGAGTTGACTCAGTGCGGTATTCAGCCACTCTGGTGTCAAGTCTGATTTTGGAAAAAAAAAAAAAAAATCCAAAATCAGACAGAGTGTTGACACCAGAGAGGCTAAGACCGCATTGACTCAGTGCAGTATTCAGCCTCTCTGGTGTCAAGTCTGATTTTGGAAAAAAAAAAAAAAAAAATCCAAAATCAGACAGTGTTGAGACCAGAGAGGCTAAGACCGAGTTGACTCAGTGCGGTATTCAGCCACTCTGGTGTCAAGTCTGAT
Organism: Poromitra crassiceps; assembly: GCF_964638095.1. Classification (NCBI taxonomy): domain Eukaryota; kingdom Metazoa; phylum Chordata; class Actinopteri; order Beryciformes; family Melamphaidae; genus Poromitra; species Poromitra crassiceps. Next base: position 13,292 of record NW_028151764.1, on the reverse strand, counting down.
TTTGGAAAAAAAAAAAAAAAATCCAAAATCAGACAGAGTGTTGACACCAGAGAGGCTAAGACCGCATTGACTCAGTGCGGTATTCAGCCTCTCTGGTGTCAAGTCTGATTTTGGAAAAAAAAAAAAAAAAATCCAAAATCAGACAGAGTGTTGACACCAGAGAGGCTAAGACCGCATTGACTCAGTGCGGTATTCAGCCTCTCTGGTGTCAAGTCTGATTTTGGAAAAAAAAAAAAAAAATCCAAAATCAGACAGAGTGTTGACACCAGAGAGGCTAAGACCGCATTGACTCAGTGCGGTATTCAGCCTCTCTGGTGTCAAGTCTGATTTTGGAAAAAAAAAAAAAAAAATCCAAAATCAGACAGAGTGTTGACACCAGAGAGGCTAAGACCGCATTGACTCAGTGCGGTATTCAGCCTCTCTGGTGTCAAGTCTGATTTTGGAAAAAAAAAAAAAAAAATCCAAAATCAGACAGAGTGTTGAGACCAGAGAGGCTAAGACCGCATTGACTCAGTGCGGTATTCAGCCTCTCTGGTGTCAAGTCTGATTTTGGAAAAAAAAAAAAAAAAAATCCAAAATCAGACAGAGTGTTGACACCAGAGAGGCTAAGACCGCATTGACTCAGTGCAGTATTCAGCCTCTCTGGTGTCAAGTCTGATTTTGGAAAAAAAAAAAAAAAAAATCCAAAATCAGACAGAGTGTTGAGACCAGAGAGGCTAAGACCGAGTTGACTCAGTGCGGTATTCAGCCACTCTGGTGTCAAGTCTGATTTTGGAAAAAAAAAAAAAAAATCCAAAATCAGACAGAGTGTTGACACCAGAGAGGCTAAGACCGCATTGACTCAGTGCAGTATTCAGCCTCTCTGGTGTCAAGTCTGATTTTGGAAAAAAAAAAAAAAAAAATCCAAAATCAGACAGTGTTGAGACCAGAGAGGCTAAGACCGAGTTGACTCAGTGCGGTATTCAGCCACTCTGGTGTCAAGTCTGATTTTGGAAAAAAAAAAAAAAAATCCAAAATCAGACAGAGTGTTGACACCAGAGAGGCTAAGACCGCATTGACTCAGTGCGGTATTCAGCCTCTCTGGTGTCAAGTCTGATTTTGGAAAAAAAAAAAAAAAAATCCAAAATCAGACAGAGTGTTGACACCAGAGAGGCTAAGACCGCATTGACTCAGTGCGGTATTCAGCCTCTCTGGTGTCAAGTCTGATTTTGGAAAAAAAAAAAAAAAAAATCCAAAATCAGACAGAGTGTTGAGACCAGAGAGGCTAAGACCGAGTTGACTCAGTGCGGTATTCAGCCACTCTGGTGTCAAGTCTGATTTTGGAAAAAAAAAAAAAAAATCCAAAATCAGACAGAGTGTTGACACCAGAGAGGCTAAACCCGCATTGACTCAGTGCGGTACTCAGCCTCTCTGGTGTCAAGTCTGATTTTGGAAAATAAATAAATAAATCCAAAATCAGACAGAGTGTTGAGACCAGAGAGGCTAAGACCGCATTGACTCAGTGCGGTACTCAGCCTCTCTGGTGTCAAGTCTGATTTTGGAAAAAAAAAAAAAAAATCCAAAATCAGACAGAGTGTTGACACCAGAGAGGCTAAGACCGCATTGACTCAGTGCGGTATTCAGCCTCTCTGGTGTCAAGTCTGATTTTGAAAAAAAAAAAAAAAAAAAATCCAAAATCAGACAGTGTTGAGACCAGAGAGGCTAAGACCGCATTGACTCAGTGCGGTATTTAGCCTCTCTGGTGTCAAGTCTGATTTTGGAAAAAAAAAAAAAAAAATCCAAAATCAGACAGAGTGTTGACACCAGAGAGGCTAAGACCGCATTGACTCAGTGCGGTATTCAGCCTCTCTGGTGTCAAGTCTGATTTTGGAAAAAAAAAAAAAAATCCAAAATCAGACAGAGTGTTGACACCAGAGAGGCTAAGACCGCATTGACTCAGTGCGGTATTCAGCCTCTCTGGTGTCAAGTCTGATTTTGGAAAAAAAAAAAAAAAAAAATCCAAAATCAGACAGAGTGTTGACACCAGAGAGGCTAAGACAGCATTGACTCAGTGCGGTATTCAGCCTCTCTGGTGTCAAGTCTGATTTTGGAAAAAAAAAAAAAAAATCCAAAATCAGACATGTTGAGACCAGAGAGGCTAAGACCGAGTTGACTCAGTGCGGTATTCAGCCACTCTGGTGTCAAGTCTGATTTTGGAAAAAAAAAAAAAAAAAAAATCCAAAATCAGACAGAGTGTTGACACCAGAGAGGCTAAGACCGCATTGACTCAGTGCGGTACTCAGCCTCTCTGGTGTCAAGTCTGATTTTGGAAAAAAAAAAAAAAAAATCCAAAATCAGACAGAGTGTTGACACCAGAGAGGCTAAGACCGCATTGACTCAGTGCGGTACTCAGCCTCTCTGGTGTCAAGTCTGATTTTGGAAAAAAAAAAAAAAAAAATCCAAAATCAGACAGAGTGTTGACACCAGAGAGGCTAAGACCGCATTGACTCAGTGCGGTATTCAGCCTCTCTGGTGTCAAGTCTGATTTGAAAAAAAAAAAAAAAAAAAATCCAAAATCAGACAGTGTTGAGACAGAGAGGCTAAGACCGCATTGACTCAGTGCGGTATTCAGCCTCTCTGTGTCAAGTCTGATTTTGGAAAAAAAAAAAAAAAAATCCAAAATCAGACAGAGTGTTGACACCAGAGAGGCTAAGACCGCATTGACTCAGTGCGGTATTCAGCCTCTCTGGTGTCAAGTCTGATTTTGGAAAAAAAAAAAAAAAAAATCCAAAATCAGACAGAGTGTTGAGACCAGAGAGGCTAAGACCGAGTTGACTCAGTGCGGTATTCAGCCACTCTGGTGTCAAGTCTGATTTTGGAAAAAAAAAAAAAAAATCCAAAATCAGACAGAGTGTTGACACCAGAGAGGCTAAACCCGCATTGACTCAGTGCGGTACTCAGCCTCTCTGGTGTCAAGTCTGATTTTGGAAAATAAATAAATAAATCCAAAATCAGACAGAGTGTTGAGACCAGAGAGGCTAAGACCGCATTGACTCAGTGCGGTACTCAGCCTCTCTGGTGTCAAGTCTGATTTTGGAAAAAAAAAAAAAAAAATCCAAAATCAGACAGAGTGTTGACACCAGAGAGGCTAAGACCGCATTGACTCAGTGCGGTATTCAGCCTCTCTGGTGTCAAGTCTGATTTTGAAAAAAAAAAAAAAAAAAATCCAAAATCAGACAGTGTTGAGACCAGAGAGGCTAAGACCGCATTGACTCAGTGCGGTATTTAGCCTCTCTGGTGTCAAGTCTGATTTTGGAAAAAAATTTTTTTTCCAAAATCAGACGGTTGACACCAGAGAGGCTAAGACCGCACTGAGTCAAGTGCTGTCTTAGCCTCTCTGGTGTCAACACTCTGTCTGATTTTGGATTTTTTTTTTTTTTTTCCAAAATCAGACGGTTGACACCAGAGAGGCTGAAGACCGCACTGAGTCAAGTGCGGTCTTAGCCTCTCTGGTGTCAACACTCTGTCTGATTTTGGAATTTTTTTTTTTTTTTTCCAAAATCAGACGGTTGACACCAGAGAGGCTGAATACCGCACTGAGTCAATGCGGTCTTAGCCTCTCTGGTGTCAACACTCTGTCTGATTTTGGATTTTTTTTTTTTTTTTCCAAATCAGACTTGACACCAGAGAGGCTAAATACCGCACTGAGTCAATGCGGTCTTAGCCTCTCTGGTCTCAACACTGTCTGATTTTGGATTTTTTTTTTTTTTTTTTTCAAAATCAGACTTGACACCAGAGAGGCTGAATACCGCACTGAGTCAATGCGGTCTTAGCCTCTCTGGTGTCAACACTCTGTCTGATTTTGGATTTTTTTTTTTTTTTTCCAAAATCAGACTTGACACCAGAGAGGCTGAGTACCGCACTGAGTCAATGCGGTCTTAGCCTCTCTGGTCTCAACACTCTGTCTGATTTGGGATTTATTTATTTATTTTCCAAAATCAGACTTGACACCAGAGAGGCTGAGTACCGCACTGAGTCAATGCGGGTTTAGCCTCTCTGGTGTCAACACTCTGTCTGATTTTGGATTTTTTTTTTTTTTTTCCAAAATCAGACTTGACACCAGAGTGGCTGAATACCGCACTGAGTCAACTCGGTCTTAGCCTCTCTGGTCTCAACACTCTGTCTGATTTTGGATTTTTTTTTTTTTTTTCCAAAATCAGACTTGACACCAGAGAGGCTGAATACCGCACTGAGTCAATGCGGTCTTAGCCTCTCTGGTGTCAACACTCTGTCTGATTTTGGATTTTTTTTTTTTTTTTCCAAAATCAGACTTGACACCAGAGAGGCTGAATACCGCACTGAGTCAATGCGGTCTTAGCCTCTCTGGTCTCAACACTGTCTGATTTTGGATTTTTTTTTTTTTTTTTTTTTCAAAATCAGACTTGACACCAGAGAGGCTGAATACCGCACTGAGTCAATGCGGTCTAGCCTCTCTGGTGTCAACACTCTGTCTGATTTTGGATTTTTTTTTTTTTTTTTTCCAAAATCAGACTTGACACCAGAGAGGCTGAGTACCGCACTGAGTCAATGCGGTCTTAGCCTCTCTGGTGTCACACTCTGTCTGATTTTGGATTTTTTTTTTTTTTTTTTTCCAAAATCAGACTTGACACCAGAGAGGCTGAGTACCGCACTGAGTCAATGCGGTCTTAGCCTCTCTGGTGTCAACACTCTGTCTGATTTTGGATTTTTTTTTTTTTTTTTCCAAAATCAGACTTGACACCAGAGTGGCTGAATACCGCACTGAGTCAACTCGGTCTTAGCCTCTCTGGTCTCAACATGTCTGATTTTGGATTTTTTTTTTTTTTTTTTCCAAAATCAGACTTGACACCAGAGAGGCTGAATACCGCACTGAGTCAATGCTGTCTTAGCCTCTCTGGTGTCAACACTCTGTCTGATTTTGGATTTTTTTTTTTTTTTTTTTCCAAAATCAGACTTGACACCAGAGAGGCTGAATACCGCACTGAGTCAATGCGGTCTTAGCCTCTCTGGTGTCAACACTCTGTCTGATTTTGGATTTTTTTTTTTTTTCCAAAATCAGACTTGACACCAGAGAGGCTGAATACCGCACTGAGTCAATGCGGTCTTAGCCTCTCTGGTGTCAACACTCTGTCTGATTTTGGATTTTTTTTTTTTTTTTTCCAAAATCAGACTTGACACCAGAGAGGCTAAATACCGCACTGAGTCAATGCGGTCTTAGCCTCTCTGGTCTCAACACTGTCTGATTTTGGATTTTTTTTTTTTTTTTTTTTCAAAATCAGACTTGACACCAGAGAGGCTGAATACCGCACTGAGTCAATGCGGTCTTAGCCTCTCTGGTGTCAACACTCTGTCTGATTTTGGATTTTTTTTTTTTTTTTCCAAAATCAGACTTGACACCAGAGAGGCTGAGTACCGCACTGAGTCAATGCGGTCTTAGCCTCTCTGGTCTCAACACTCTGTCTGATTTTGGATTTATTTATTTATTTTCCAAAATCAGACTTGACACCAGAGAGGCTGAGTACCGCACTGAGTCAATGCGGGTTTAGCCTCTCTGGTGTCAACACTCTGTCTGATTTTGGATTTTTTTTTTTTTTTTCCAAAATCAGACTTGACACCAGAGTGGCTGAATACCGCACTGAGTCAACTCGGTCTTAGCCTCTCTGGTCTCAACACTCTGTCTGATTTTGGATTTTTTTTTTTTTTTTTTTCCAAAATCAGACTTGACACCAGAGAGGCTGAATACCGCACTGAGTCAATGCGGGTCTTAGCCTCTCTGTGTCAACACTCTGTCTGATTTTGGATTTTTTTTTTTTTTTTCCAAAATCAGACTTGACACCAGAGAGGCTGAATACCGCACTGAGTCAATGCGGTCTTAGCCTCTCTGGTGTCAACACTCTGTCTGATTTTGGATTTTTTTTTTTTTTTTTCCAAAATCAGACTTGACACCAGAGTGGCTGAATACCGCACTGAGTCAACTCGGTCTTAGCCTCTCTGGTCTCAACACTGTCTGATTTTGGATTTTTTTTTTTTTTTTTTTCCAAAATCAGACTTGACACCAGAGAGGCTGAATACTGCACTGAGTCAATGCGGTCTTAGCCTCTCTGGTGTCAACACTCTGTCTGATTTTGGATTTTTTTTTTTTTTTCCAAAATCAGACTTGACACCAGAGTGGCTGAATACCGCACTGAGTCAACTCGGTCTTAGCCTCTCTGGTCTCAACACTCTGTCTGATTTTGGATTTTTTTTTTTTTTTTTTTCCAAAATCAGACTTGACACCAGAGAGGCTGAATACTGCACTGAGTCAATGCGGTCTTAGCCTCTCTGGTGTCAACACTCTGTCTGATTTTGGATTTTTTTTTTTTTTTTTCCAAAATCAGACTTGACACCAGAGAGGCTGAATACCGCACTGAGTCAATGCGGTCTTAGCCTCTCTGGTCTCAACACTCTGTCTGATTTTGGATTTTTTTTTTTTTTTTTCCAAAATCAGACTTGACACCAGAGAGGCTGAATACCGCACTGAGTCAATGCGGTCTTAGCCTCTCTGGTGTCAACACTCTGTCTGATTTTGGATTTTTTTTTTTTTTTTTCCAAAATCAGACTTGACACCAGAGAGGCTGAATACCGCACTGAGTCAATGCGGTCTTAGCCTCTCTGGTGTCAACACTCTGTCTGATTTGGATTTTTTTTTTTTTTTTCCAAATCAGACTTGACACCAGAGAGGCTGAATACCGCACTGAGTCAATGCGGTCTTAGCCTCTCTGGTGTCAACACTCTGTCTGATTTTGGATTTTTTTTTTTTTTTTTCCAAAATCAGACTTGACACCAGAGAGGCTGAATACCGCACTGAGTCAATGCGGTCTTAGCCTCTCTGGTGTCAACACTCTGTCTGATTTTGGATTTTTTTTTTTTTTTTTCCAAAATCAGACTTGACACCAGAGTGGCTGAATACCGCACTGAGTCAACTCGGTCTTAGCCTCTCTGGTCTCAACACTGTCTGATTTTGGATTTTTTTTTTTTTTTTTTTCCAAAATCAGACTTGACACCAGAGAGGCTGAATACTGCACTGAGTCAATGCGGTCTTAGCCTCTCTGTGTCAACACTCTGTCTGATTTTGGATTTTTTTTTTTTTTTTCCAAAATCAGACTTGACACCAGAGTGGCTGAATACCGCACTGAGTCAACTCGGTCTTAGCCTCTCTGGTCTCAACACTCTGTCTGATTTTGGATTTTTTTTTTTTTTTTTTCCAAAATCAGACTTGACACCAGAGAGGCTGAATACTGCACTGAGTCAATGCGGTCTTAGCCTCTCTGGTGTCAACACTCTGTCTGATTTTGGATTTTTTTTTTTTTTTTTTCCAAAATCAGACTTGACACCAGAGAGGCTGAATACCGCACTGAGTCAATGCGGTCTTAGCCTCTCTGGTCTCAACACTCTGTCTGATTTTGGATTTTTTTTTTTTTTTTTCCAAAATCAGACTTGACACCAGAGAGGCTGAATACCGCACTGAGTCAATGCGGTCTTAGCCTCTCTGGTGTCAACACTCTGTCTGATTTTGGATTTTTTTTTTTTTTTTTCCAAAATCAGACTTGACACCAGAGAGGCTGAATACCGCACTGAGTCAATGCGGTCTTAGCCTCTCTGGTGTCAACACTCTGTCTGATTTTGGATTTTTTTTTTTTTTTCCAAAATCAGACTTGACACCAGAGAGCTGAATACCGCACTGAGTCAATGCGGTCTTAGCCTCTCTGGTGTCAACACTCTGTCTGATTTTGGATTTTTTTTTTTTTTTTCCAAATCAGACTTGACACCAGAGAGGCTAAATACCGCACTGAGTCAATGCGGTCTTAGCCTCTCTGGTCTCAACACTGTCTGATTTTGGATTTTTTTTTTTTTTTTTTTCAAAATCAGACTTGACACCAGAGAGGCTGAATACCGCACTGAGTCAATGCGGTCTTAGCCTCTCTGGTGTCAACACTCTGTCTGATTTTGGATTTTTTTTTTTTTTTCCAAAATCAGACTTGACACCAGAGAGGCTGAGTACCGCACTGAGTCAATGCGGTCTTAGCCTCTCTGGTCTCAACACTCTGTCTGATTTTGGATTTATTTATTTATTTTCCAAAATCAGACTTGACACCAGAGAGGCTGAGTACCGCACTGAGTCAATGCGGGTTTAGCCTCTCTGGTGTCAACACTCTGTCTGATTTTGGATTTTTTTTTTTTTTTTTCCAAAATCAGACTTGACACCAGAGTGGCTGAATACCGCACTGAGTCAACTCGGTCTTAGCCTCTCTGGTCTCAACACTCTGTCTGATTTTGGATTTTTTTTTTTTTTTTTTTCCAAAATCAGACTTGACACCAGAGAGGCTGAATACCGCACTGAGTCAATGCGGTCTTAGCCTCTCTGGTGTCAACACTCTGTCTGATTTTGGATTTTTTTTTTTTTTTTTTCCAAAATCAGACTTGACACCAGAGAGGCTGAATACCGCACTGAGTCAATGCGGTCTTAGCCTCTCTGGTGTCAACACTCTGTCTGATTTTGGATTTTTTTTTTTTTTTTTCCAAAATCAGACTTGACACCAGAGTGGCTGAATACCGCACTGAGTCAACTCGGTCTTAGCCTCTCTGGTCTCAACACTGTCTGATTTTGGATTTTTTTTTTTTTTTTTTTTCCAAAATCAGACTTGACACCAGAGAGGCTGAATACTGCACTGAGTCAATGCGGTCTTAGCCTCTCTGGTGTCAACACTCTGTCTGATTTTGGATTTTTTTTTTTTTTTTCCAAAATCAGACTTGACACCAGAGTGGCTGAATACCGCACTGAGTCAACTCGGTCTTAGCCTCTCTGGTCTCAACACTCTGTCTGATTTTGGATTTTTTTTTTTTTTTTTTCCAAAATCAGACTTGACACCAGAGAGGCTGAATACTGCACTGAGTCAATGCGGTCTTAGCCTCTCTGGTGTCAACACTCTGTCTGATTTTGGATTTTTTTTTTTTTTTTTTCCAAAATCAGACTTGACACCAGAGAGGCTGAATACCGCACTGAGTCAATGCGGTCTTAGCCTCTCTGGTCTCAACACTCTGTCTGATTTTGGATTTTTTTTTTTTTTTTTTCCAAAATCAGACTTGACACCAGAGAGGCTGAATTACCGCACTGAGTCAATGCGGTCTTAGCCTCTCTGGTGTCAACACTCTGTCTGATTTGGATTTTTTTTTTTTTTTTCCAAAATCAGACTTGACACCAGAGAGGCTGAGTACCGCACTGAGTCAATGCGGTCTTAGCCTCTCTGGTGTCAACACTCTGTCTGATTTTGGATTTTTTTTTTTTTTTTTCAAATCAGACTTGACACCAGAGAGGCTGAATACCGCACTGAGTCAATGCGGTCTTAGCCTCTCTGGTCTCAACACTTTGTCTGATTTTGGATTTTTTTTTTTTTTTTTCCAAAATCAGACTTGACACCAGAGAGGCTGAATACCGCACTGAGTCAATGCGGTCTTAGCCTCTCTGGTGTCAACACTCACTCTGTCTGATTTTGGATTTTTTTTTTTTTTTTTCCAAAATCAGACTTGACACCAGAGAGGCTGAATACCGCACTGAGTCAATGCGGTCTTAGCCTCTCTGGTGTCAACACTCTGTCTGATTTTGGATTTTTTTTTTTTTTTTTCCAAAATCAGACTTGACACCAGAGAGGCTGAATACCGCACTGAGTCAATGCGGTCTTAGCCTCTCTGGTCTCAACACTGTCTGATTTTGGATTTTTTTTTTTTTTTTTTTTTCAAAATCAGACTTGACACCAGAGAGGCTGAATACCGCACTGAGTCAATGCGGTCTTAGCCTCTCTGGTGTCAACACTCTGTCTGATTTTGGATTTTTTTTTTTTTTTTCCAAAATCAGACTTGACACCAGAGAGGCTGAGTACCGCACTGAGTCAATGCGGTCTTAGCCTCTCTGGTGTCAACACTCTGTCTGATTTTGGATTTTTTTTTTTTTTTTCCAAAATCAGACTTGACACCAGAGTGGCTGAATACCGCACTGAGTCAACTCGGTCTTAGCCTCTCTGGTCTCAACATGTCTGATTTTGGATTTTTTTTTTTTTTTTTCCAAAATCAGACTTGACACCAGAGAGGCTGAATACCGCACTGAGTCAATGCTGTCTTAGCCTCTCTGGTGTCAACACTCTGTCTGATTTTGGATTTTTTTTTTTTTTTTTCCAAAATCAGACTTGACACCAGAGAGGCTGAATACCGCACTGAGTCAATGCGGTCTTAGCCTCTCTGGTGTCAACACTCTGTCTGATTTTGGATTTTTTTTTTTTTTTTCCAAAATCAGACTTGACACCAGAGAGGCTGAATACCGCACTGAGTCAATGCGGTCTTAGCCTCTCTGGTGTCAACACTCTGTCTGATTTTGGATTTTTTTTTTTTTTTCCAAAATCAGACTTGACACCAGAGAGGCTAAATACCGCACTGAGTCAATGCGGTCTTAGCCTCTCTGGTCTCAACACTCTGTCTGATTTTGGATTTATTTATTTATTTTCCAAAATCAGACTTGACACCAGAGAGGCTGAGTACCGCACTGAGTCAATGCGGGTTTAGCCTCTCTGGTGTCAACACTCTGTCTGATTTTGGATTTTTTTTTTTTTTTTTCAAAATCAGACTTGACACCAGAGAGGCTGAATACCGCACTGAGTCAATGCGGTCTTAGCCTCTCTGGTCTCAACACTTTGTCTGATTTTGGATTTTTTTTTTTTTTTTTCCAAAATCAGACTTGACACCAGAGAGGCTGAATACCGCACTGAGTCAATGCGGTCTTAGCCTCTCTGGTGTCAACACTCACTCTGTCTGATTTTGGATTTTTTTTTTTTTTTTCCAAAATCAGACTTGACACCAGAGAGGCTGAATACCGCACTGAGTCAATGCGGTCTTAGCCTCTCTGGTGTCAACACTCTGTCTGATTTTGGATTTTTTTTTTTTTTTTCCAAAATCAGACTTGACACCAGAGAGGCTGAATACCGCACTGAGTCAATGCGGTCTTAGCCTCTCTGGTCTCAACACTGTCTGATTTTGGATTTTTTTTTTTTTTTTTTTTCAAAATCAGACTTGACACCAGAGAGGCTGAATACCGCACTGAGTCAATGCGGTCTTAGCCTCTCTGGTGTCAACACTCTGTCTGATTTTGGATTTTTTTTTTTTTTTTTCCAAAATCAGACTTGACACCAGAGAGGCTGAGTACCGCACTGAGTCAATGCGGTCTTAGCCTCTCTGGTGTCAACACTCTGTCTGATTTTGGATTTTTTTTTTTTTTTTCCAAAATCAGACTTGACACCAGAGAGGCTGAGTACCGCACTGAGTCAATGCGGTCTTAGCCTCTCTGGTGTCAACACTCTGTCTGATTTTGGATTTTTTTTTTTTTTTCCAAAATCAGACTTGACACCAGAGTGGCTGAATACCGCACTGAGTCAACTCGGTCTTAGCCTCTCTGGTCTCAACATGTCTGATTTTGGATTTTTTTTTTTTTTTTCCAAAATCAGACTTGACACCAGAGAGGCTGAATACCGCACTGAGTCAATGCTGTCTTAGCCTCTCTGGTGTCAACACTCTGTCTGATTTTGGATTTTTTTTTTTTTTTTTTCCAAAATCAGACTTGACACCAGAGAGGCTGAATACCGCACTGAGTCAATGCGGTCTTAGCCTCTCTGGTGTCAACACTCTGTCTGATTTTGGATTTTTTTTTTTTTTTCCAAAATCAGACTTGACACCAGAGAGGCTGAATACCGCACTGAGTCAATGCGGTCTTAGCCTCTCTGGTGTCAACACTCTGTCTGATTTTGGATTTTTTTTTTTTTTTTCCAAAATCAGACTTGACACCAGAGAGGCTAAATACCGCACTGAGTCAATGCGGTCTTAGCCTCTCTGGTCTCAACACTGTCTGATTTTGGATTTTTTTTTTTTTTTTTTTTCAAAATCAGACTTGACACCAGAGAGGCTGAATACCGCACTGAGTCAATGCGGTCTTAGCCTCTCTGGTGTCAACACTCTGTCTGATTTTGGATTTTTTTTTTTTTTTTTCCAAAATCAGACTTGACACCAGAGAGGCTGAGTACCGCACTGAGTCAATGCGGTCTTAGCCTCTCTGGTCTCAACACTCTGTCTGATTTTGGATTTATTTATTTATTTTCCAAAATCAGACTTGACACCAGAGAGGCTGAGTACCGCACTGAGTCAATGCGGGTTTAGCCTCTCTGGTGTCAACACTCTGTCTGATTTTGGATTTTTTTTTTTTTTTTCCAAAATCAGACTTGACACCAGAGTGGCTGAATAGCGCACTGAGTCAACTCGGTCTTAGCCTCTCTGGTCTCAACACTCTGTCTGATTTTGGATTTTTTTTTTTTTTTTTTCCAAAATCAGACTTGACACCAGAGAGGCTGAATACCGCACTGAGTCAATGCGGTCTTAGCCTCTCTGGTGTCAACACTCTGTCTGATTTTGGATTTTTTTTTTTTTTTTTCCAAAATCAGACTTGACACCAGAGAGGCTGAATACCGCACTGAGTCAATGCGGTCTTAGCCTCTCTGGTGTCAACACTCTGTCTGATTTTGGATTTTTTTTTTTTTTTTCCAAAATCAGACTTGACACCAGAGTGGCTGAATACCGCACTGAGTCAACTCGGTCTTAGCCTCTCTGGTCTCAACACTCTGTCTGATTTTGGATTTTTTTTTTTTTTTTTCCAAAATCAGACTTGACACCAGAGAGGCTGAATACTGCACTGAGTCAATGCGGTCTTAGCCTCTCTGGTGTCAACACTCTGTCTGATTTTGGATTTTTTTTTTTTTTTTTCCAAAATCAGACTTGACACCAGAGAGGCTGAATACTGCACTGAGTCAATGCGGTCTTAGCCTCTCTGGTGTCAACACTCTGTCTGATTTTGGATTTTTTTTTTTTTTTCCAAAATCAGACTTGACACCAGAGTGGCTGAATACCGCACTGAGTCAACTCGGTCTTAGCCTCTCTGGTCTCAACATGTCTGATTTTGGATTTTTTTTTTTTTTTTCCAAAATCAGACTTGACACCAGAGAGGCTGAATACCGCACTGAGTCAATGCTGTCTTAGCCTCTCTGGTGTCAACACTCTGTCTGATTTTGGATTTTTTTTTTTTTTTTTTTCCAAAATCAGACTTGACACCAGAGAGGCTGAATACCGCACTGAGTCAATGCGGTCTTAGCCTCTCTGGTGTCAACACTCTGTCTGATTTTGGATTTTTTTTTTTTTTTTCCAAA